>NC_050574.1:342831762-343081762 GCF_011100635.1 Trichosurus vulpecula | reverse complement strand
ACCTACACCCCAAAGCCAAACAAAGATCCATGACATTGCACTTCTTTAGAAAGAAATCCATGTTTTAGGGCTAAGAAATTACCATGGGATTGAGAATGAGAAGGAATCCTAGAAGTCATCCAATCCAACTATGTTCTCTGATTGAGCTTGGTTTTGATTGAGCTTCCTCTTGACAAGGCTTATACTCCTCTTTGGGGGCATTTGCATATGTCAGGAAGACTTAAAGTTGGGTAGAACACATCACAGGGTTACAGATTCAGAGCTTTAAGTCACTGTAAATGCCATTGTAAATATGTACCCTAATGTTTTACAGATGAGGAAACTGAGGTGGGAGAAATTAAGTGACTGGCCTAGGGTCACACAGATAGTAAGTGCCTAAGCTAGGATTAAAAACTAATTTTTCTTGCCTCCAAGTCCAGTGCCTACTCAAGGGCACAACACCGATAAAGAATTTGAAGGAATTGGAGGCTAGGCAAAGGTTTGTGAACTGCTGACTTTTCTGACACAATTTTTCAGACTTTTAATTTATATTCAAGGCAATAATATTGGTAATATTAGTAATAACTGACATTCATATAGCACTTGAAATTTTACAAAGCACTTTAAATTCACTGTTTTATTTGAGGCTCACAAGAATATTGTAAAATCTCTACAGCGGGTAATAGGATTCTCATTTTGCCGATGAAGAAACTGATCCTCAGAAAAATCAAGCAATTTGCTCATGGTCACATGGCTAGTAAATGCTTGAGGAAGGATTTGAACCAATACTTCCTGACATTCTATCTACTATAGTATGCTACAATGAGATCTCATTCTATTTTACAACATTACACTTCGCAACAGAGTGTTACAAATGATTCCTTTGCCTCCTTAGCGGTTTTACCATTCCGACACAGTGAACAGTTAGATGGTCACTATGCATAAAGTTTCATAGTTGTCAGTGAAACTAGATCTTTTTAATTCTCCATTAATTTTGTCTGTAAGCACAAAAGGCTTTTAACAATTCTTGTCCATCTTTGCTTTCATTTATAATTATCAACTGCCTTCTGATGCTGGGATGTACAAAACAGAAAGGAGAATGCTGGGGTTCAATGCTCAGCTTTATCGGAATGGCAAAAAGAAGACACAGGCAGGCTATACCTTGCATGTTCTATGAAGCCATCCTTCTATTTTTGAAGCCAAAATCTTTAAGTGACTTAACTGCCTGGATATTTCATCGACTCGTCAGCACATCATCCTGCCCTTTGGAGAACTGCCTTCTCTTTCTCTGTTCCACCGTGGCTCTCGTCCACATTACCTTAAGCTCTCTGATAGCCGCAAATTCTGCATGTGGCCAGGCTCATTTTGCTCAGGTTCATCAATGGTGTGCCCTTTTCTGTCTTTCTGCCAGCCCTGTCAGCACTCTTTCCTGTTTTGGGATCAAGGGACCGCCTAGGAAATTATTTCAGTTTCCTGTCCAGAACTATCCTGAATATGTGATTATTCAACTGAGCCCCAGAAAACCACAAGTTCCCTGAAGATGGCAACATGGGAGATGATGGAAAACTCACTACTGACAGACATGGTTCCTTTGGTCCACCTGTTCAAATGAATGGTCTACTCAGAGAGGCAGAAAGACAAAGAGACAGAGACAGAGGAAGAGAGACAGGGAGACAGAACCTTTGGGAAAACCACAGAAAGAGAGAACCAGTCTTGAAACTGTAGCTTCATCCTTTTGAACAATTTAAATGAAAGGATCAGTGGCTAATTGTATGCACGTGATCTTTATAATATTCAGGGCATTTTGAATGTATAAGAAATTTCCTTTTTGTTCATTCCAGCTTTCTGTTCTTCCAGCTTACTCCATCTCTTCTCTTGCTTAGATCTGCTCCACAACAAAGTACTGCTAACTCTTCCACATATCTGCCATAACATGTACCATATACACAGTATCACATATGCAAATCTGAGTAAGGTGGGACTTCATTCCTCAACAGGTACTTTCCTAAACCTCATTCACTCTCAGAAACTAAAATGTTGAACTCAGTCCTTTCAGTTTGTCTCCACCAAGGGTGTCAGTGGTAGTTATTCATTCTTCAACATACATTACTTTGTGTATCTGTCAGGTGAAAACCACTATGCTAGGTACTAAGGAACAGAACTGAAGTTGTAACAATTCCTAGTACCTGGGAGGCCCCACTGAGAGGGAAGTATCTGACACTGGGACTGAAGAGGCAAGATCATGCTAGGATCCTATGTGATAAGAACAAGAGCAGCTGCTAGGTTGAGTTGTAGGAATTGGAATTTTTCCATAACCTGGAATGCTATGACTTCTGAATGAATGAAAACTGGAGATGTGATGGTTTTCTGGGTAGGGAGAGTCAAAACTCCTTAAGTGTTACGATTTTAGGGGGTGAGAAAATATAAAGGCATATTCTATCACCCCCACTCAAGTTTTCCCAGATGACTGAATGATGCTTCAAATTCTTTTCAGGAAAAAATCCCTTTTAATACATAAGATCATAACATCAGAGAGAAAGAGACAGAGAGAGAGGGGTGGGGGGGAACCCGATTAGGTACTTTAAACAACTATGGCCAGGGGGTAGATTTGTAAGCAAACAGGGATAAAGGTGGTTCCAAAAGATTAAACAGATGACTTTGATCACATGAAGTGATTATCCTTTGCATGAATGATATTACAGTACTGTAAATAGGATAAGCATTAGAACAGCTGACTTGGAAAACATTTTTTTATTAAATATCTCTGATAAAGTTCTGATAGTCAAAAGACATAGTCAATAAACAGAAATATAAAAGCAAAATACATTTCCCAATAGATACATGATTAAAAGATAAGAACAAAATGTTCTCAAAACAATAAAAGATAGAGTAAACTGTGAACCAGCATGTGAAATAATACTTCAAATAGCAAATAATAAGAGAAATGAAAATCAAAATAACTGAGTTTTCACTGCATATAGAGAAAATCGAGCACACTTATGCATTATTGGTGGAAGTGAAAAAAAACACCAAAATGTCCATACCCTTTGATGCAGAGATCTCACTGCTAGGAATGTGTACTGAAGTTGTAAATGATAAAAAAAAAAAAAAAACACCTCATATACAACAAAGTATTTATAGCAGAACTTTTTGTTGCAGCTAGGTGGCATAGTGGATAGAGTGTTGGGCCTGGAGTTGGGATAACTCATTTAGTTCAAATGTGCCTTTAGATACTTACTAGCTGTGGGAACCTGGGCAGGTAGCTTATTTGCCTCAGTTTTCTCATCTGTAAAATGAGCTGGAGAAGGAAATGGCAAACCACTCCAGTATATCTGCCAAGGAAATCCCAAATGGGGTCAAGGAGAGTCAGACATGACTGAACAGCAGCAACTTTAGTAGCAACAATGAATTGGAAACAAAATAGATGCCCATTGATCGGGAAATGCTGAAACAAGTTATCTACACGAATGGAATAGAATATTGCTCTGCTGAAAGCAATTATAAATATGAAAAATAAAGAGAAACATGGGAAGACATATGAACGAATGCAACATGGAGTATGAAGAATTAGGAAAATTATGTGCAAAGTACAAAAATATAAATGCAAAGAACAACAGCAATACAATAATAGAAACTGAATGCTGCAAAAGCATAATGATTAAAATTCATGGGAGCACAAGATCATAGATTTAGAACTGAAAGGTACTTTAGAGGCCAATGAGAGGGACCCTTTCATTTTACAGCTGAGGAACCTGTGGTTGAGTGAGGTTCAGTGACTTGCTCACCATCACACAGCTAGTAAGTTTCCCAGGTAGGATTTGAACTGTGGTCTTCCTGACTCCATGCCCTGTACTCTATCCACAAGACATGAGAAGGCACCTCTTGGTTTTTTTGCAGAGGTAGGCACAGGGATTATGTCAGATTTTAAAAATATGTTGTCTATTTTCCCTAAAAGAGTATGTTATGAGGGTATACCATCCAGGGAAGGGATACATTGGGAAATTGAGTTGATAGAAAAAGAAAATATGTGAATAAAATCGCATTTTAAAAAGAATCCTTCCTATGACATCTGTTCTTTCAGCCTTCATTGGATGACCTCTAGGAAGCGGGAACACACTAGCTCTGAAGGTAGATAATATCAGTAAAGCAGTTTGCAAACCCAAAAGTGCTTGGTAAAGGTGAATTTTCATTATCACCATCGTTGTGATCATAACTGACTAGCTCTCTGTTTTAGTAAGTTTTTCCTTCAATTGATTCTACGTTTGTCTTTGACAATTCCAGCACATGGTTTCTAGCTTTGCCTTTGGGTCCCAAGTAGAACAAGGATAACCTGTCTTCCATGTGACAAAACTTAAAATGCTTGAAGATGGGGAAAAGAAAAGATCAAAGTAAACTGTGGTTCTACCTTTAGTTTTATGTCATTTTTTTAATGAAGAACATTAAAGAAGACACACTGAAATAAGATCTCATGTGTATATATATATATATATATATATATATATACACACACACACACACACATATACACACACACATACACACATGAATATATATATATATACACACTACATATGTACATGTAAATGCATACATATTTACATATGCATAAATATAGGTATGTTTGTACACATATACATCTATGTATGTCTGTATATTAATCCAAACAAGTCAAAAATTTCCTCTCCTGATAATTCTTCTATAAAATGAAAGGGTTGGACTGTCTTTTTCAGTTCTAATAGTCTATAATTCTCTGTACTTCATAAATGGATCTCTTCTTTTGAGAAGGATAGGAGTATGATCACCTACAGAGGTAGAAATGGGGGCAGGACAATGGTGTGGACTTCAATAAAGTGTGAGTGAGTCTTCTGCTGCTTGTTAACTTGGAATCCTGATGTCTTGATTCAAACAAAGGCAAGACTCAATCAAAGGCACTTGATCGCCTTAGTGCTGAGAATCAGTCCAAAAGAAAAAACAGCAAAAAGTCCCACTTTGCTTGCCATTACATGGTACAGGACTTGCATTCTCAACAATTCAGGAATAGGGAAATAATTAGCTCAGGACATTTGAGGTTAATTCTAAAGGATATGCATTGAATCAGATGGAAAAGGAGGGCTCTGGAGATGTAGTGTAAGACTTATTGGTAAATCTATGAAAGAAGATTGCATATTTGCTTATATTCTGACTATTATTCTGTAGATTCCCTGTCCCTACGACCTACCCCAACGACTTCTAAGGTCCCTTTCAGCCCAAAACTTATGACCTTAAATAAATGAAATATAGTTACATCTAATCTTACATAATCTTTGTAATATTGACTCATGGATTCAGAGCTAGGTGGCACAGTGGATGGAAAGCTGGGTTTAAAGTTAGGAAGACCTGAGTTCAATCCAGCATCAGACATTTATTTGCTTTATGACTTGGGCAAGTCACTTAAACCTCAGTTATTAAATGAAGATAATAATAGCACCTACCTCCTGGGGTTGTTGTGAGGATCAAATGAGATAATATTTGTAAAGTACTTAGCACAGTGTTTGACCCCTAGTAAACACAAGAAATTCTAGATATTTGATGATGATGATGATGATGATGATGATGATGATGTATCTGGCAGTGGCATTATTGGTCATCTAGTCTAATCTTCTCATTTTACACATAAGCAAACTAAAAACCAGAGTTTGAGTGACTTTGCTGAGGTCATGGAGCTAGGAAGTAGCAAAGTCTGGGATTTGAACCCAGTCTTCTAATACAAGAGCCCCATGTGTTCAAGTGTACTGTACTGTCAGCCCAGCATAGCAAGGTAGGACGCTCTGACAAAACCAGAAACAAAATGCAATCTGTTCTATCCCCTTTTGTCTCAGCAAGGCATTAGTAGTGCACAGTCTCTGACTGTGGTGTGAAGCAAACTTTTAAACCAGTTTTTCTCACATATGATCTTAATTTGGGTTTCTGCTTGGACTAAGAATAATTCCTCCAGCCCTGGCTACATGCAAAGCTGTGGGTAGAGAATATACCGTATTATTACCAGTGATATGGAAGTGTACTGCTATTGGGGAGCCAAACAGGGATTAAGTGGAAACAGAAGAGTTGCTGGAAATTTACAGCTACTAGGACTCACATACTCACTAAGAATTATACAGGAAGAGAGTAATGGGGCATAATGTCCTTCCTCTCCTGTGAATGGAGAACTTTCTCTCTCTCTCTCTCTCTCTCTCTCTCTCTCTCTCTCTCTCTCTCTCTCTCTCTCTCTCTCCTCCCTCCCTCCCACCCCTTCCCTCTCTCTTTCCCTCTCTCTGATAGGGAATACAAGACTGGACAAGGTAGATAAAAGAGAAATTAATCTCATCATCCCTTTTTCACTTTTAATCTGTAATAGTTTCCTGTTCACATGTAGTGACTTGAAAGTTTATGTCAATTTTTTCTCTGACTATCCTTCTCCCCTTTCTTTGTCTGCCTCTATCTCTGTCTCTGTCTCTTTCTTGTCTTCTTTGCTCTGTATTTATCTTTAGTTTGAGAAGGGTAGTCTGAGAATAGCCTGCTATTTCAAGATACCTATTTTTTTGTACACACTTTCCAAAAATTCAGTATTGGCATTACAAAAGCATGCTGGTCACAGTATTGGGGTCATCATCTTTGACATTCCTGAAGAAGGTTCACCCAGAAGATGATATGGTGCATATTGGCATTAGTTTTTGTTTTGTTTTGTTTTGGTGGGTGGGTAGACACCTCTTTAGGTGGATACTATTTTCAAGAGATTAAGGGCCTATGTGAAACCGAGTTTTGTACTTTATATTAGAACCGACTTACATCTGTCTTTTCCTGGATGCAATAACTCTTCAGCTCCACATATAGAGGGCTCATAGCCTTGCCATCTGTTTCCCCATCATAAGAAACCCAACAGCCTACACGCTGCCAGAGAAAGGCCTTATTTTATTTTTGCTACTATTTTGACCATCTTGATGGTCAAAAGTTTCCCAGGGAAATTCCTGCTAAAGAAGGATAGAGCTACTCTCCTTCATCTAGGCAATGCCTCAAGGTGTTGGGATTCTTGGGATGAGGACCCCACCCCTCAAACTAACAATATTACATGGACAGGAAAGATTGTGCTATCTTCTCTATGGTGTTGGGCTCTAAAACTGTCACATATAGTTAATTATTTCAGTATGTCCCTTCATAAAACACTTGAATTTATTTTTTTTTAATTTTGAATGATGGAAGTCTCATTGGATTTTTTAATTTCTTCTAAATATGTATACCTGTTGAAGTGGATAGCTGTGTGGCAGGAGGGAGGAGAACATAACATATCACCTTCTACCAACTATCCCTGGAGGAAAACCACTAGTTCTTTAAGGAGCAAAGGGAAAAATGAGTTTCCAGGTAATAAGGACAAAATGGATGAGGCTAGCCTTGCTCCTCTCCTGGACAGTTTTGGGTCTATAGGTTTTGCCACTATAGGAAAAGAGAAGATAGAATAACAATATAAGTTTTTTTTTTCTTTAGGTCTTTTGAGATATTCCTAATAGAAATATTTTTGGGGGAAGTCAGTTTCATGCAGATGAGGACAAGAAGAATTTTGAAATGCAGGGGGGAAATATGATAAATTCTCCTTCACTCCATTGAGAATTGGCTGGTTGTTTCTCTCCAGGGTCACAATTACTTAGAACTTTGAAATAAACTCCAACACCCCTCTCCCTCCCTAGCCAGCCTCCTTTCTCCCTCCTTTCCACACAAGAGGGAAACTGTAGAGAAATACTACTTAATTATCACACCACGTAACTAATTAAGAGCTGAATGCCTGTGTGTGGTATGCTAATGAGATATTAGAGATCCAGTAGGCTTTAGTAAAGAGACATGGGTTCTTTTTTTTCCCTCTTTCACCTGGCCATGGGTTTCTACGTTGACAGTCAATGATGATGAGATGGGAATTTATTATGCTGTGTTTGAGCCAAGAACTTTAAGAGAGGGCAGAAAGGTCAAGCAACTGGATCAGCACTGAGGGAAAAACACCTGAGCAGGGACCAAAAGACAGAGAAATGCAAGTGGATGATTAACAGGAAATAACAGGGAGCAGAGAACATGTGGCTGCTGATGTTCAATAAATGGGACACTTTCATTATTTTTTTTC
Source organism: Trichosurus vulpecula (assembly GCF_011100635.1). NCBI lineage: Eukaryota > Metazoa > Chordata > Mammalia > Diprotodontia > Phalangeridae > Trichosurus > Trichosurus vulpecula. Next base: position 343,073,661 of record NC_050574.1, on the reverse strand, counting down.
ATGGGAGTACAGGGGGAATATGAGTGTATGGGGAATGGGATATTGATCTACACTTGTGTGTGCTCCATCTGCCCAGCTCTCAGTATGTTACTATATGTGCCCCCGAAGACAGACTAAGAAGATTGGCATCTCATACAAAGAAAGTGGAAGAGGTCAGGAGGGACTGGGCAGAGAAGAAGAAAGATAGGGAGTAAGGGTAGGGAATCAGGAAATAGCAAATGTATAATGATTTTAGGATAATTCTAAAAGGCTACAGATTGAATGCTCTAAAAATGAAAGAGGAATGGAAAGTATAGCTATGGTGGGAGTAACTTAAATACCAATATGGGGGTCATGGCAAGAAACCTTCTATCTATCCTTCAAAATCAGTTTTAAGAATTAAAGAAGAATAGCCACTCAATTCTTACACAATTCCAGTGATATGTCCTGTGGGCATCTTAAACTCAACCTGTCCAAGACGGACCTCATTATCTTTCTTTTCAAACATATCCCTATTTCTAAGTTCTATATTTCTGTCGAGACTACCACCAATTTCTAATCACTTGCATTTGTAAAATCAGGACCAGTCCAGGCATTTTTCTCTCCCTTACACCAAGCGTTCAAGTAGTTGTCAAGTGTCTTATTGGTATTCTCTCACATATGTCTCATTCTCTCCCTTTAAGGGCCACACCCCTACATCAGGCCCTCATCTCTTAGCTAACTTAATGCACTAATATCTAAATTGGTCTCCCAGCCATTTGCTTTCTCCCTTTGCCCTTCTGTTCTCTACATAGTTATGAAATTCTTATTCCTAAAACCTAGTTCACTTATCACTCCTCAGTTCAACAAGTTCCAGTGGCACCCGATTGACCCTAGGTTAAAATACAAACTTCTCTCATTGGTATGTAAACTCTTTCACCTTCTAGAGCCAGCCTGTCTTTGTATTATTCCCCTTCATACCCTCTACAATCCCACCAAAATGGCTCACAGGCTATTCCCACTATCTAACATTCCATCTCCTGTCTCCATGACTGCACAATTGTTCCCTGGGCTTGGAATACATTATCTTTCATTTACACCATTGAGAATCCCTTGCATCCTTCAAGGGTCAGCTTAAGTGTCTCGTCCTACGTGAGGCCTTTCCTGAATACCCAAGTTGTTAGGCCACTTCCCCCCTCCCTTTGATTTTGAATATATTTTGTATTTGCTTGTCTATGCTTTAATGTTGCTTTCCTATAGAAGATGCATATTTCTTGAAGAACTCTGTCCAGCACAGTTCTTGGCCTACAACAGGCACTTTACACATGATTAATAACCTAGTGATGCTGGTGACCGTGTCTTATATTTTCTTTTATGCAAAATATCCTGCACTTAGTAGGGACACAGTACATGTCCTTGGACAAGTCTCTTTTTCTCATCTGTAAAATAAAAAGGTTGAACTAGATAGCCTCTGAATTCCCATCAATGATTTAATAACTAGGTTTCAAGATAGGATAGAGTCTCCTTAGAGACCCTGACATACAACATGTGGGTTTGGATAAACAAAGTTCAAATATATCCCTTCCTTTTAGATATTTTGCTGTATAATACTTTGGAAGCATGAGTGTATATGTGTGTGTGTGTGTGTGAGTTGGGGGGGGCAGTTAATCTCACACTCTTCTATGAATAGGATACACTACCCTTAGTTCATCAAGGAGGCTACTTTGGCAAAGAAAGGAATGACAACAACTCATAAGAAGCTAATTCTTATTATGGATTCCTATCCTCCGGCATATCTACGATCCATATCCATACACACACACACACACACACACACACACACACACACACACATATATACATATTCACACATTCATATACATGTACATGTGTTTGTGTGTACACACATATACTTATGTGTTACATGCATGCACATATGTAGTATGTAGTAGTACATGTATGCTATAATGTGACAAGCAGTTTCTCTATTTGGATGGTTCCTGTCATGATTTCCTTTCTTTTATTTTCTCGCACCACCCTCCCAGCAGAGACTAAGGTAAGGAATTTCATTCCATTAAACACATTGCTAAACCAGTGTTCCAATCAGTGACCAATCCTGTAATGTTTCTTTGATCTACCAGTACATGTCCCGGTAGATGAAGGGACAATTCTCTTTATTTAACTCAAGAAATACGGATTCTTTTAATATTCTTTCTTTATTATTTAAGTCCAGCTCTATTTCTTACCTACCTTTTTTCATCGTACATTTCAAAAGTTCACATTTTTCACTTGCCGAAGGAGGAATAAGAGTTATGGAAGGACAGGCAGATCTATGAATTCTGACAGAGACAGTAGCATTCTTTGAGATTTGAGAAATCATCATGGTAATATCTGGTATGCATATAATGCTTTCCATATATTATCTCACTGGATATTCATAATTACCCTGCAATATAGGTACTGCAATTATTCTCCCTATTTCACAGACAAGGAAAGTGAGACTGAAAGGATGGGTGACATGCCTACATTTAGACAGCTTATAATCATGAGAATTAGGATTCAAACAGAATTCTCTCCTGTATAAATCTTGCACTTTCCCCACCATAACACAATGTCTGCCGGTAGGGCACGATGGTATTTATTCTGAAAATATTAAGTTTGGCCCTATAGTTACGCAAGAGACAGCTAGGTGGCACAGCAGATAGAGTGCTGGGCCTGGAGTCAGAAAGACCTGAGTTAAATCTGGACTCTGACACTAGCTGTGCAAGCTTGAGCAAGTCACTCAACCCTGTCTGCCTCAGTTTCCTCATCTGTAAAATGAGCTGGAGAAGGAAATGGCAAACCACTCCAGTATCTTTACCAAGAAAATCCCAAACGGAGTCACAAAGAGTTGGACACAACTGAAACAACAAAAATAGCTAAGCAATGATCATAACCCTGGACATTTTATGGTTTTAAAGGGTTTTTCCATTCTGGCTGGCCCGGGAACCTGCCCTTGTAAAACATCCTAAGTAATCCTAGATGCTTTAGGTTATAATAAGCAGGTCTAAGAGAGCCCACAGTCACTGCTAGCATATGCCTCGTTTATCTCCCTTCCCTGTGCTACCTCCTATATCAAAAACATATGTAAAACTGCTATGATATATGCAGCAACTTTTCTGACCTTCACTCCTTTATTGTTGTTTGTGTTTGCCTTCAATGTTTTATTGATGCCATTTGTTCTTCCATCACAGGCATGTCTGGATACATCCTGCCTCCCATCTCACTCCATCCTCAGGGTTGAAGCCTGATTTTAACAGCATCAGCAGCAACAACAAAATTAATTAAGTGAAAATAACAAATCCAGTGGACATGTCCAACAGGATATGCAACATCCTGCTTCAAGAACCCTCCATATATCTAACAGAGAGAAGAGAAACTTGTTTCCTTGTCTGTTTTGGAAAACCAAAATTATTGATTCTCTTATGTTTAGTTAGGTTTTAAGGATCATAATGGTGTCCACACCAACTATAGTAATGGATAGCTGTTTCAGTGTATCACGTAGATACTCATCTCTTGGGTTCACACCTATGTGGATAAGATTGCCTTTCCCTGGTAACATTATCGTGCTATTAAGATTACAAATGAGAGTAGTTCTGGCTGCTGATATGACTCTCATTTATGGCTACTGATCAAGTTGCTTTCTATCTGGTGCCATTAAAGATCTGATGGCACCATTCTGCATCCTGGCCACATTCCATTCTGCATAATATCATTCTGCATAATACCATTCTGGCCCTGCAATTAACACTGGACTGTTCACTGGCTATAGAAATCATGCAAATGAGCACATTCCCACGGTGGATAAAGCATTGCACTTGGAGGCAAGAAGGCCTGGGTAGAAATCCCATCTTAGACCCTGACTGACAGTGTGACCCTGAGTAAGTCACATACATGACCTCTCTACCTCTCAGTTTTTTCATCTATGCAATGAGGACAGTAACAGCACTTGCCTTGCAAGGTTTTTATGAGCATCAAATAGGATAATGCATGGAAAGTGCTTGGCAAAAATTGAAATGTTATATAAATATCAGCTATCATTATCATCTTTATAATCATTACTACCATCATCATCATCATCATCATCATTTTCCAGTAATTCAAGTTAAAAAAACTGGGTCTATTAAGAATGCAACTACTAAGCACTGATATTAGAGGAAAGCACATAAAGTCAAGTCCTGTTTCTGCTACTTATGTATCACCTTGGGAAGTCATTCAATTTTTCTGAGTTCCAAGTTCCTCATCTGTACAAGGTTGTTAGGAAGCCCATACGATATAACGTGCTTTTCCAACAATACATATTTTTCTGAAGCTTTTATATAAATTCTTACATTTATGTCATTGTTGGTAGCTTACTTTGGTAGCCTGCTTATCCCCATCTATTTTCATTGATTTATTTTTTTAGTTATTTGTATTTTTCAGTTGGTTAGCTCTTATTTTGCTTCTCTTTGCTCCAAGAAGAATAAAAAGCCTGAAAAAGAAGGAACAAAATTGACTAATCGACTAATAAAAATTGACTAATACTGAAGGTAAGTAGGAAAATAGTAACAAAACACCTACTGTATGCCCTAGATGAGTTCACATGGTCTAGCCCAGATGAAGTACATCTAAGGATGCAGAAAGAACTGTCAGATTCATATTCTAAGATGCTTTCTGTGATCTCTGAATGATCACGGAGAATGGGAGAGATGACATAGGATGGGACAAAAGCAAATGTCCCACTTTTCAAAAAAGGGAAGAGAATAAAGCCTGAAAATTATAGGCCAGTGAGCTTGACTTTAATTCATCACAAAATTCTAGAAGGTATGATTAAAGGGATGGTTCATGGACATTTTGAAAAGGTAGCAACAATCACAAAGACACCGTATGTTTCCATGAAGAATAGGTCATATCAGACTAACCTAATTTCCTTTTTTGATGCTGTTACAGATCAGGAAAATAATGTAAATATAGTCTGCATAGATTTTAGCAAAATATTTGACGAGTCTCCCTTGCTATTGTTGCAGATGACAACAGTCTCTGGCAAGGCCCCCACATTATTGTTATAGACAAGCTGGACAAATGTGAACTAGATAATGTTAGGTGGATTCAGAACACAGCCATTTGAATGGCTGTGTGCCAAAGCCATTGTTAATTGTTTGATGTCAGCCTTCTGCAGAGTATCCCAGGCATAGATTATTGGCCCTATGGAGTTTAGTATTTTGTTTTATCAATAAGATATTAATAACGTATTTATCCAAAATACAGGAGATTTCACTGAGACAAATATTTTAAAAAGGTCTTGACAGACTAAAACATTAGGTTAAAACTAATAAAATATATGAATAAATATAAAATTTTACTCTTGATTTCAAAAAATCAAATTCATCAGTATAAAATAGGAAAGTTTTGTCTAGAGATTAGTACATCTGAAAAAGAAATGAGGGTCTTAAAGCTCAACTAAAATCAACAGTGTGATATGATAGCCTCTAAACTAGACACACACACATACATACACATGCACACGCAATGCACACGCACACTCACTGTTCACAGAGAAACATTGGGTTCAATACAACTGGAGTGTCTTTGGGCACTCTGCTTTGGTACAACAGTATCTAGAGTACTATATTTAGTTCTGGAAATCTGTTTTTAGAAAAAAAGAACAGATAAACTGGAGAGTATCCATAGGCAGGTTGCCATGATGGTAAATAGTTTCAAGCTTGTGTCATATGAAGATTGGTTGAGAGAATTGGGAATGGTTAGCCTGGAGCAGAAGCCACTTTAGGGGAAGGGAACAGGATGCCTTAGTTGTCTTGAGGAATTTAACAGTGTCTCATGTAGAAAAGTGCTTAAATTTATTTTGTTTCTCCCAGAGGGCAGAAGTAGGAATAATGGGTAGAAGTTGCACAGAGGTTAACAACCTTAAAGTAAGGACACTTCTCCTGACCATTAAAACTGTGCAAAAAGTGATGTGACTGCCTTAGAATGTGATTTGTTCTTTTTTCACTTGAGGTTTTAAAGCAAAAACTGAATGAATCCTAGCCTAGTATGCTGAAGAAAGGATTTCTGTTCTGATGAAAGCAGAATTAAATGAACTCTGAAGTCCTTTCTTAATCTGAAATTCTGTAAATCTATAACTATAGATTAAAGTGCCTTGTACATGTTAAATACTGTAAAAATGGAATATGGCAGACAATTTTTACTTCTTTTTTTTAGCTTCTCATGGAAATTTTTTCATTTTGGGAAATTAAGTGCATAGCTCAAAGGAAGACAGTAATTCAGTGTGCTCAAAACATGTGAGAGTGTCCATTTTTAAAAAGTACAAGTGTCCTTTACTTTAACCAATGGATTTATTCCTGAAAAGTTTATTTTTTTGTAAATCAATTTATTTTAAATTCCAAAAGAAGATCATTATATCAATAAATCTGTTTTTTTTTCAAAATGAAGAATCCTGTTATAATGCGAATAATCACCCAATAATTTGCCTCCATAGTCAGTTCAGAGTTTTGTAGAACATATTTTCTTAAAGCAGGGGTCGCCTTGTGTCTCCAGTCTCTCATCTAAAATTATTTCAATAAGTAGGCCATCACCTGGGGCTCAGACATAAGTTTTCATTGTAATGATAATAGATGTAATGGGATTTAGCCTATATTCTTTTAGTCTAGTGATGACGGAGAATGATAGGATGGGTAAAAGTAACTGGCACTGGAATGATTCTCTCTCTCTCTGTCTCTCTTTCTCTCTATTTCTGTTCCTTTCTCCCCATCTGTCTCTCTGTCTCTGTCCTTCTGTCTGTCTGTCTGTCTTTCTCTCCCTCTCTCTCTCTGTGTCTTCTATCTACATATATTTATTCCATAGAGTAAATGGCTTTTTGAGTTGAATATGGATAAATATGGGAAGAGGCCATTTCTCTAGGCAAGGGAGTGTTAACTTTTTTTTAAAACTTGAAAAAATATTTTTCGGTCATTTTATTTCAATACAATTGCTTGTCTTTGCAAAAGTTTTTTATTCGTTTAAAAATGATATTCTGAGTCATTAAACTGCCAAAAGGGGTCCATTCTCCCCACACACAGACACACATAAAAATTTTAAGAACCTTTGCGCTAAAGTAACCTATGCTCAACTACCCTGTAGTTACCGTCTTGCTATTCCATGGAAATCCTGGTGAGTTATTGGGAATTTGGGTAGTCGGGAACATGAGTGCTACCCAGATCATATTGCCTCCTAGATCAAGTTTAGAGATCAGCCCAGCACTTTGGTCTGTCAGAATGACTTCAGTTATACCAGACATGGGCCTTGTGCCACCAGCAGCATCCTTGGCCTTCCAGCACCTGACAAGAACTAATTAGGAAATGAAACATTAGCTAAGTCGCTCTCAATTAGGGCCAGGATAACGTTTTCCTGGCAGCACTGGGGTGCTTTAACTGCTGGCCCCAGGATAACTGTGAGCACATCAGCCTTGCTGAAGGAGTTTTAATGTTTAACATATGTTGGAGCCTACAGAAAACCTTTCAGCTGTGACTTTTCTATGTGCTCCCTACGTTTTCCACTCCTTGAAGGAAACAGTGAGTGTCACTGCAGAAAATGCTTAGGGCAAAACTCTACCCTTTTCATCCCCATTCACAGACCCATATTTCATGAGTTACCAACACCAAACAGCAAATATTCTCTGAGAAGAGCACTGACCTAGCTTCGAGCCCTGTTATTTCCACACACTGTTTGGATTGGGGCAAGACCCTTAACTTCTCTGGGTCTCAGTTTCTTAAATCTGTAAAGAAAGATCTTATAATAAATGATCCCTAGGATCTTTTTCCAGTTCTAACATTCTATAAGGGATTCCATGGGCAGTAGAGACTGTCGATTTGAGAAATCCAAACTATCATGGTACTGGGCAGGAGAGGAAGGGGTTACAAGATCCAATAATAAGAGCCTGTAACCAATAAAAAACAAGCAGTATTTAGTCACTTTGGGAGCCACAGAGGGATGAGAAATAATTCTGAAAGAAAAAAGATTCCATCTGAATAAAAATCTTTAAAAGTCTATGTTTCTACTGATAAAAATAACCATAGATATTAACTTATTTTTCCAAAGTTCAATATGGATTGTCCATGTCTGTGTCTGTTTTGCAGAGTCTATAAATCTAGAGATATGGATTATGAAGGGAAAATATGAGAAACATTGGAAAAGCTATCCTTTGAGATCCTGTAAGGAGTAACTGAGGATTGTATTTTGTTTCATAGTAGGGATTCTTAAACATTTTGGTATCCTGGACCCTTTTGGCAGTCTAGTGAAGCCTATGCGGCCCTTCTTAGAACAATGCTTTTAAATGCATGAAACTAATGCATAGGATTGCAAAGGAAAATAATTCTATTGAAAAATAGTTATCCAGTTTTCATAAAAAATATCCACATTCACAGGCCCCAGTTTAAAAATCCCTGCTGAAGAAATGATAATCATGATTCTTTCCATTTGTGCAGAACGGAATTCTTTGCAAAGAACTTTCACATACCTTATCCCCTTACAGCTTCATAATACCCATAGCAGGTGCTGATATGGGAAGGGAAAGTATTTCATCCTGACTTTGCAGATGCAGAAACTGAGATTCTGAGAGTCAAAGGTTATATAGCTGTGAATGAAACCTAGGTCTCTTGCTTCCAAACCAAGCTTGTTCTACATTTGAAATACTCTCTGGGGAGGGCACTGGAGAGGAGGAAAGCTGGGACTAATTGAAAGCCAGATTCCTGGGGGATTTTTCTAAGCAACATCAGGGCTACTAATACTAGCAAGAAGAAAAGGGAAATTGCCCTGGTAATTTTGCTAGTGATGGAAGTAGTTTAGTGAAGGAAGAAGGCTGACTAAGCTGAAGTAAGAATAGGAGAAAGTGGGTGTGAAGTTAATCACAATGGGAAGATAGTATCCTCCGAGTATTCTAGTATGCAGTTTTAAGTTAACGAGAGGTAATATAGGAGAGTGAAAAAAGGGATGTGTGTGAAAAAATAAGGCAGCAAGGACCTAAATGAGTCATGGGTAGCAATGTAAAAGTGCTTCCTTATCTGTTTTCATTAAAAAAAATTGCAGGATATGGGAGGCAACCGTGGGTCTGCAGTTTTGAAGGATTATGAATTGAGAGATGGAAGAGACCTTTGAAATAATTTTACAGGGGAGGAATCTGGGACTAGGTGAGTTGAAGTGATTTGCCCAAAGTCACAAAAGTCATCACAAAGAGGATGATTTGAACCTAGGTCTGACTTCACATTCAATACTCATTCTACCGTACAATGATTCTTCCTGGGAAAGAGAAGAAATAAAGTTGACACACAATAGAGAAAATGTTCCAGGAAGTCAAAGAGAGGGAGGAGAGAGGGGGTGAATAGAAGATATCAGAGAAATGATCAGAGGAGAGATGGAAAACCCATTTCCACACCATGGTCTCCCTCTAGTAAATTATTTACTTTTTAGTGAATACTACTTTAATGCTTTTTTTTATTCCATGTTCATTGATATGAGGACTCTACCATCAAGGCAGATTGCAACGCCTTTAAAACCTTAGTAGACAGATGGCCTTCATGAGTTACTGAGGCCAAAGCAATTCATTACCTGGTGGGAAACTGTATGATAATGAGGCCCTATGCACTTAAGCCATACTCAGGTTCTCTGTCTCAGGACTATGTATTCAAAATCTTCCCAGCTTATGAGGACCTGAGATAACCAGGATGACCTTTATGCCACATCACGATAGGACTTGGGAGAACACAGTAAATATGAACAGAGCATATAGCAATTACTGCTGCAAATAATATTTATTATGATAACATACAATGTTTTAAGGTTTCCTTTAAGCTTATTTTATCTAATAAATGTCCATGACCCAGTGAGATTACAGAGAGGGAAACTAAGGCCCAGGGAAATTAATTGGCATGCCCAGGGCCGTATAGGATAGAAAGTCTCTTTCTGACTCCAAATTCAGTGATTTATTCAATATAACATTTGAATCCCTTGATAAACACGCTACTGCAAAGTTGCACAGAAATCATATTTTAGGGTAAGGTAAATTGGATCATATTTCAAATGCATTCCTCCAGGAGATCACCATGAAAAGAAACCCATAATTGTGAGTCCTTCTTCAAAGTGAAGAATTATTTTGTAAAGTGAATGCTTGCCCCCTGATTGATCTGATTTGTCATTTCTGATGCCTGCCTGTTAGATTTGATCATAGAGAAGCACACTTTTGTTAACGCAATGAATAGGGGAAAACCAGTATAGGGAATTTGCTAAACAGCAATCTTGCATCCTGAAAGAGTTCATTCTGCCTCCAATAGGTGAAATTTATTCTCATGGAAATCTGAGTGATAGATTTGAAGTCCAAAAATCTGGGTTTAAATCCCAGCTCTGTCACTTAGGACTACCTAATGTGGTCTTGATCAAGTCACTAGACCTCTAGACTTCATTTTCCTCATCTATAAAATGAGGGGGTTGGCTCAAATGACTGGTATAGTTCCTACCACCTCCAAATCTAGAATTTTTGCTTTTATCAGTCTGCATAATGAAAAAGATACTTCACAAGTTTCCTCTAGTTATTCTGTCTTTCAACTTAAGTCATGTGTGGAATTTATATTTTAAAATCCACATTTACAAATTGTGAACAGTGATGTGTTTAATGATGGCAGGATGTGAGGACCTGGGCAAAGGTTCAAGTAGGAAGTGAAAGAAGAACCTCAAGGAAAGTAGGTGAATGTGCTGGAGCCTCTTCCTTACCACCAATCTAACAGTGATTCATTACTTTAAAAAACAAACAAACAACACTGATGTTTCACTGGTGGACATGTTCCTTCCACTAACACAGATTGCAATCCCTCTAGTAGTGACCCCTGGTTACTTGAAGGCTATATCATCAAAGCATGAACTCTGACAAGTCCTATCAAGCTGGAAAGGCTGAGCAACAGTGGAGAGTAAAGCACTGGAAAGAGAAAGGAATTTAGAGTCAGTAGTCCTGAGTTCAAATCCTGCACCCCTCACCTCTGTGATCTTAAGCAAGTTGCTTAATGTCTTTGAGTCTCATTTTTCTCATCTGTATGATGAGAAGGGGTTGAACTGGATGACCTCCAATGATGTTTCTAGCTCTAAATACATGATATTTTCTAGCTCTAAATACATGATATTTTGATGTTAGAAGTCATTCATTGAATCATAAACCCTTTAAAATAATTTAATTGGTAATGGTCAGTTTTTCCCATGGGGTAGAGATTGAACTGCATTTGGTTGACCATAGTGTAATACCCAAGTGTGCCTCACTGTTTAAGAGACCACAAATCAAAGATATGTTCACCAAATCAAATGGCAATTTTTACTCCAACTTTCTTGCATGAAATGAGAAAGCAGTCTATTAAGCCATTTCCTCCCAGAGGAAATGATTTTCCTTTGGTTTCCACTTTATGGATGGGGAGGGGGTAGGGGTAACAAGTATTCCAGGTGTCATGAAAGGACCTTGATTTGAGAGTCAGACCTGGGTTATTTACCTGGCTCTAACACTACCAAATAGTAACTGTTTCTCTTTTGGCCAGGAACCCTGAGGGTCTTCCCCTCCCAGTTAGATTTTTTTTTTGAGTTTTGATTAAAGGGGCCATCCCTTGATTAACTTCTTAAAGAGGGCTATTCGCTGAAAATGGGTGTTACCTCACTCAAAGCGAGAACCTGAAAAGACCTTAGTTTGAAAGGGCCAGGGTCTCTCAATGCATCCTGGGCCATCTCCAGTCTTCCTGGTGAATATCTGGTCACTGGACCCAGATGGCTCTGGAGGAGAAAGTGAGGCTGATGACCTTGCACAGCCCTCCCTCACTCAAATCTAAGTCAAGTGCAAGTCATTTCATCATTTCTCTGATGTCATGGTCCTCTTTGAGAATGAAGGACAAACACAGCAACACTAACTAGCTGGGTGGCCTGGGGAAATTCACTTCACCTTCTGGATCTCACCCAGTTTGCTCATAAATAAAACAAAGGGGTTAGACTCGGTGCCCCCTGAGGTCCATTACAGATCTACCATTCTCTTCTTTTCACTGAATCAGTTTTAGTTTCCTCTGTTTCTGGTTTGTGATATTTGAAGCACAAAGACTTAAGAGTTTCGGAATTACATGGTCGGGCTTGGAAGCCAGAGGTTACCTTGAAACTCAACTTGGAGTCAGTGGTTTGTTGTTGTTCAGTCGTGTCTGACTCTTCCTGACCCCATTTTGGGTTTTCTTGGCAAAGATACTGGAGCGATTTAGCATTTCCTTCTTCCACTCATTTTACAAATAAGGAACTGAGGCAAACAGGGTTAAGTGACTTGCCCAGGGTCACACAGCTAGTAAGTCTCTGAGGCCAGATGTGAACTCACAAAGATGAGTCATCCTGACTCCAGGCCCAGCACTCTAACCACTGTTGTCACAGTGGACTTGGTTTCAAATCCCATCTCTGTCACTTGTTGCTTGTGTGACCTGAGGCATTATTTAACTTCTCTCAGGCTTGCCTTCATCTGTTATTAAAAAAAAAGTGGGGAGGTTGAACTAACTATATAACCTAAGGACTAGGTTCAAATCTTGCCATTAATACTGCTCATATGGATTTGCTTGGCACCTAAGGGTGCTGACTTCTGAAAGCTCTTTGAGTTCCACATCTCTGATCCTTTGATCCTTCTAGTCTTCACTCGAAGGTCATAAGCCAATCCATTCTGTCACCATCCCTGTGGATCGAGGACATATTTATAATGATGCAACCGTGTCCCTAAGCCATCTTCTAATCTAGATAATACCATGAATCTGCAAGGAAAAGTTCAATAACAGGAAAACAATTGCAGAGTGAAAGGTTTCATTTTAAATTTCTCAGGAGCTATTTCTTTTCTCCCTCCCGGATTTCCTCTTCTTTAATAGAAGCAATACTTGGCTATAAGTAGGCTCTTAGAACCAGACCAAAATGTAAATGACTTGCTGAGGCTTCATGATATGTTAATAAGATCCCTTGGCTTCTGAGTACTCTTGGTGTTGCTAAGTGCTTTTGCTCCTTGTTTGCTCACTACTTAGAATTGCTCACTGTTTCCCTAAAGGTCAGCAAAGCACTTAATAATTTCAGAAAGAGACAAATAGGACAGGAAAGCTTATCAGTATATCAAATACAATCTCATACATGCCATGTAACAGGAGCAAAATGCTGGCCTTATCAATCATATCTCTAATCCACACCTTCCTTGTCTAACAGAAATTGGGCCTAGATAAAAATGTTCAGAGAAGGAGGCAATAGCATAGGTTCTTTCTCTTACTTGGTATGGCAGTAATTTTACTGACATACCTTCTAACTGACTCTATTTCTTCACCTGCAAAATGGGGATTACCTACCCTTTCCTTAACTTATGAGGAGTCTAGGAGAAAAAAAAAGTCATATGAAGAACATTTTAAGCTCCCTGGAAGAGAAGTTCAATTGTAGAGAATTTTTTTCTTTCTTTAATGCTTGTAGTAGCAACTATTTATAGGTCCTTGCTTGCAGCTTGAGGGCGAAGGTACTATCTTTTGGTCAAAAGCCTTTTTAGGAAGGTAAATTAATGTAAAAGCAATATAAAATACACAGTTGTAACAACAGTGTTACTTGCAGCTACTGTGGCTATGTAAAGCCAGTAACACCAGCACACAAAAGGGCTGCTAGCACAGGTTCTTTGATCTGCTTTTCTAAGGAAAGCAACTTTAAGGGGTTTACAATTTCACTGTAACTAAATATACATATATCATTCACTTAGTTCAGGGGAAAGAGTCAGCACCCTGAACTTCAGAGAAAACACAAACAGAAATTACAAGCAGAAATTATATAAACAGAGTAAATAATACCAATAAGCAGACAGGGCTTCTGTTTGTCAGTAGCAATACATACATACATACATACATACATATATACATATGTATATATGTATATATGTATGTTGTTACCAGAGAGAGAAGCACCAACATCTGGGTTGTCAAAGCCAGGCGGCTCCATGCTACCCAGAGTCTAGTCTGGCGAAATCACAGGAACGCTTTTCCAGAGTATATATATATACACTTCTTCAGGGTCAGAGGGCATCACAACCATGTGACTCAAACTCATGTGACTTAGGCTTTCTTGTGACTCAAGCAGGTCACCAAAGACTCTTGATTCAAACAAAGGCAAGTTTCAATCAAAGGCACTTGATTACCTCAGTGCTGAGAAGCATTCCAAAAGAAAAAAAAAGTCCCACTTTGCTTGCCATTACAACAGTCACCCTCATTTAAAAAAAAAAGTTCCCATATCTCATTGTGTTTCTGGGCACATGCATTAAGACCTGTGCCATCTTTCTTTTTCTGTTTCATTTTCCAGAGATCTGGTCCAAGGCTTAACAATCATTTTCATTATGCTTTTTCATTACCCATTATTATTTTCTAATCCTTTACCTTCCTATGTCTTTTATCACAGATGTACACTAAAGATTGATTAAATACACTTTGGAGGGCTTGACTGGAAATCCAGCTACTACGCTTAACATCGTTTCTCTGGGAAATGTGTGCTAAGTCTCAAAAAATTGATCCCAGATTCAATACTCATTACCTGTGCGACCTTGGACTTTCCCCTTAGCCCAGTGACACTGGTCTCCTTGTTATTCCTCACCTAAGACATTCTGTCTGCCACCTTCAGGTATTGGCTGACCCCCCCTAAGCGTGAAAGTCTCTCCCCCTTCATTTCTGCCTGTAGGCTTCATTCAAGCCACAGCTAAAACCCCAACTTCTCTTAATGCTAGCATCTTCCCTCTATTGATTATGTCCAGTCTACCCTGTTACATCTTTTTTTTTTTGGAGGGGGGAAGGACGGGCACTTGGGGTTAAGTGACTTGCCCAAGGTCACACAGCTAGTACATGTGTCAAGTGTCTGAGGCCGGATCTGAACTCAGGTCCTCCTGACTCCAGGGCCAGTGCTCTACTCACTACGCCACCTAGCTGCCCCTATCCTGTATATATCTTGTTGGTAATTAGTTGTTTGCATGTTGCTCCTCTGTTAGACTGCAGGCTCCTTAAAATTGAGGACTCGGCTTTAAGAATTTCTCTGTGTCCCTAGCACCATGTCCGACACATAATAGGCAACTGATAAATGTTCATTGACTGACTAATTTTACCTCTTTAGTCCCCAGTTTCTTCATATATAATTAAGGGGTTTGGATTAGGTGATCACTGGGTGGCTCAGTATATGATAGAGTACTGGGCCTGAAGTCAGGAAGACTCCTCTTCCTGAGTTCAAATCTGGCCTCAAACACTTAACTATCTGTGTGACGCTGGACAAATCGCTTAAATGGTGTCGTGAAGAATTTGACATGACGGAAAAATGACTAAACAGCAAACAGTCTTCAGACTCCAAAATCCCGTTTTGTTATGGCTAGATGACCTTGAAGGCCCCTTCCAACTCTAAATCATGGGATGTAGCACTTACAAATGAACACTTGTAAAACAACCATTTTTATACACCATGGAATTCTTACATATAGCTTATACTGATCATACCATACAACCACCAAAGAAGTAGTGAAATGTAGGCATCTGGTAATTCAAAAACCTAAACTTTAGGTTCATTAATTTATTGATTATAATGATAAAGACAAACAACTATGGTTTTTAAGTGAAATATATATGCACATATATATGTGTATATATATATATGTAGTAATACTTGAACATAAAATAAGATTATTTTGTTATTTTATTTAAATAATATTTTACCATTTTTTAAGATTTTAAGATCATCAGAAAGATCCTTTGGGAGATAAGTTAGTTGGATATTCCTTTTTATGCTTCTGTGACATTTTCCTCCTATGCTTGATGGTTCTTGGGAGTGTTATGGGAGGGATCCTTCTTATTCTCACCTCAGAGACTATCAGTAGACATTTGATCATTTCTCCAACAGAGTCTGAATGATATAGTGGAGAAGGCACTGAATTTGGAATTAAGAAGGTCTAGGTTCAGGTCCTATTCAGACATTTACTAGCTGTGAGACTAGTTAAGTGACTAGCTGGTCACTAGTCACTTAGTCTATTTGCCTCAGTTATCCTCATCTACAAAATGAGAAGGTTTGGAATCAATAGCCTCAATGATCCCTTTTAGCTCTAAAGCTATGATCCTATTACCCAAACCCATGGGGAATGGGGCCAAGTTCGGAGGTACAGGTAAAGGCAGAAAATGTTATTTCTCAGACACTCCTTAGATACAAAAAGGAAACGTCATCAGTTTAGCCTAGGAGGAAGCAATGCAACCTGATTGCTTCCTGTGACCTTGGTTTTCCCAAAGCTCATGTCTCCTGTGCCTTTTGAACAATCCAGCTCTAACTCATTCTTCCTTCTTGATTTATTCCCTTCATTTACCACTACCCTTTCCTCTAGGCTCACCACTAAGTTTTCCTCCCTAAGCATTAAATAGCCCAAATGAGCTTTCCCATCCTTAATTCCTTCCCATTAAAAATCTTCTTTTCAAAAATTACTTTTTCTCTCTTCCTTCTGCTTTTGAACTTCTTTCTCAGGCTTCACATATAGCTCATTTGCTACAGTTCAGAGGAGACGTAATTCACAATGAAATATGACTTAAAATATAAAGTGTTATTGAAATTTGTTGTTTATACTTCCAGTTTTTGTATCTTGCTGTTCTTATTACTGAGACTTAGCAGACAAAGCCCAATATAAATATATTTTAGAATAACAAGATGACAGAGGCTGTTGAGCCCAATAAAAATAAAAGTTATACTGTATTTATCAAGATAGTGCTTTGTCATCTATTAACCACTATCTGACTGAAACATGAAGCTATTGTATTACTCCTTTTACCTTTCACTTCGGCTTTCTATGATTAAAAACACGATACAAAGCTTCAGCCCACCCAAGAAAAATGTTCATAAAGTATAATACATTATTGGGTGTGAGATGTTTTCCCCTGATGAGAATTGTTGATCTTCAGTTTTCTAGAAATAATGTTCAAGAAAAGGCATGAATAGAATTGATCCAGCCAACTAGCAGGCTTTTGTCTGAAACTAGCAAAAATGGAAGTTATGAAAGAAAGTGTTGAATTGGTTCCCATATTAAGGTGTCTACACAGCACTAAAAGGACTAGTTAAAAAGTGAAAAGATCAGTTAGTACATACAAACACACATTTCAATGTTTCAGGGGTTTGTGGCATCCTCAAATGCTGAAAATCAATACTGTTTTCTGTTATTCCTTCCTGTATCTATACAATTGTTCGCACCTTTGTCCAGACTATGTGTGTTCAGTTGGTTAATCAATAAGCATTTATTATGTGCCTACTATGTTCCAGGCACTGTGCTAAGTGCTGGGGATACAAAAAGAGGCAAAAGACAGTCCCCGCCCTCCAATTTGCTCACAGTCTATTAGGAAAGATATGTAAACATATATGTAAAAATAAGCTCTCTCTCTCTGTATGTGTGTGTGTGTGTGTATGTGTGTGTATATGAAATGTGTGTATGTATATATGTGTATATACATATATATGCATGCAATAAACAGGAAATATAACAGAAAAAAGGCATTAGAATTAACAAAGGGTGGGAAAGACTTCCTATAAGATGAGATTTTAGTTGTGACTTGAAGGAAGCCAGGGAAGTCAGTAGGAAAAGATGAAGAGGGAAAACATATCAGACATGGGGTTCAGCTAGAGAAAGTTCCCAGAGCTGAAAGGTGGAGCATCTTGTTAGTGAAAATGCAAAGGGGTCAGTGTCATTGAAGAGTACATGGCAGAGGATAAGGTGTAAGAAGACTACAAAGGTAAAAGAAGGATAGGTTATGAAGGACTTTGAATGCCAATGCCAAAAAGAGGACTTTTGTATTTGATCCCAGAGGTGTTAGGAAGCCACTTGAGGGGGAGTGGCAGAGCTGACATGGTTTGACATTGTTTGGAGGCTGAATGAAGGATAGATTGGAGTGGGGAGAAGTAGGCAGAACCACAGGCAAGATATTGCAATAATCCAGAGGCGAGGTGATAAGGGCCTGGGTCAGAATTGTGGCAGAGGCAGAGGAGAGAAGGAAGTATATTCAAGAAATGCTGCAAAGGTGAAATCAATAGGTCTCAGCAACAGATTGGACATCGTGGATGAGAGATAAGGAGCTAGGATAGCACCTAGGTTGTGAGACTTAGGGAGTGGAAAGTTTAGGAAGGAGAAGAAGGTTTGGGGGAAAAGATAATGAGTTCTGTTTTGGATGTGTTGAGTTTGAATGTGTACTGGAAATCCAATTCAAGATCTGAGTTCAAAATCTATCTGAAAGGCATTTGGAAATGTGAGACTAGAAGTCAGCACAGAGATTAGAGCAGGATAAATAGATTAGAGAATCATCAGCATAGGAATGACAATTAAGTCCTTGGGAGCTCCTGAAATCACCAAGTTAAATACACAGGGAGGGGAGAAGAGGGCCTAGGACACACACACACACACACACACACACACACACACACACACACACACGCATGCACACACTGTAACATGGTCAGACAGTGTCAAAAACAGACTGAAAAATTCAAAATTTGTCTAAACAACATTTGACTAAAGAGACCAGATGTTTAAAATAAATGCCCCAAACACCTATGGTTAAGTTTATTTATTGCCTTTTAAACAGTTTGTTGTCATGTAAATACAACTATAGAAGGATTTTAATTTCCTTTATCATTAAGTGATGTCACAAAAATGTACATGAAACATGTCTATGCATTACAGTAATTTTCATTCAAAAGTCAAATCTGTAAAAAAAAAAAAAAAGTCAAATGTGTGCTGGCCCTGAAAACAAACAAACAAACAAAAAACCAAAACCTCCATTAGCAAGGTTAATGGTGTTCTGGAAAGAGCCCTGAGTTTGGAGAACAGAGAAGACCCTGATTCAAAACCTTATTCTGCCATCTGTGTGCCTTGATGTGTCACAACCTCTTTTGTCACATGTCACAATCATTTTCCTCATCTACAAAATAAGGTGGGGGTTCCGGATCATAACAAAAATTCAATTCAAACCCAAATCTGGTATTCTCTATTTCTGCAAGTCAGTTAACCTCTCTGGGCCTCAGTTTCCACATCTGTAAGACTAAAATGTTAGAATAGATGGTCTCTAAAGTCCCTCCAGCTCTACTAATACACTACTGGTCCATAATTTAACAATTATCAAACGTACCAAAAACAACAAACCAGTTCAAATGGCTATGTGTTCGTAGTTCTGACATTGAATGACCTTTTATAGGCCCTATATGGAATATTGATAAATTACCAGGATCTAAGATTTTGAAAGCTCTCAAGGGTCCTCGAGTGCAACGCTTTACAAAAACATATTATTCAACATGGAGAGATTCTCTTTTGCAGAATAAGCATCAAGAAGGGGACCAGTGGGACCTACGAGAACTATGGGTCAGTAAGTTATCTTTCTGTAAATAAAAAAATGGTGGAATCATTAAACAAAGTTCATTGAAAGAAGGAGGGCAGACTAGGTGGCTCAGTGAGTAAAGCACTAGCCTTGGAGTCAGGAGGACCTGAGATCAAATATGACCTCAGACACTTGACACACTTACTAGCTATGTGACCTTGGGCAAGTCACTTAACCCCAACTGCCCTGCCTTCCCCCCTCCAAATGAAAAAAAAAAGAGTGAAAGATTGTGCCTGATCAATATACAAGATTTCATAGGATTAAAAGATTTGAAGCTGGAAGGGGCCTTAGAGATTTCCTGGTTCAATTTCTAGATTTTATAAATCTGTTGATATACACGTACATACACAAATAGATTTATACATATATAGCCACTATATGAATATATATCTTGAGAAATACGTTATAAAATATGTGTATGAGGGGATAAACATATGATCTAAGTAGATATTCTAAAAAATATAATCTCCAGGAAGAGAAAGCATATTATCAGATTAGGGAAAGGACTGAGAATGATGGTATATAAAGACTTGGCTTAAAATATTAGATACAAAAGGAGTACTCATTTGTATAAAAGTATAAATAATGTTTCTCCAGCAAAGTGTTCTTTTTCTATACTCTTTGGTAGGAAATATAAAATCACGAGAAATTTGAATAAGATAGGATTGTAGACTGGCTAGTACTAATTAGCAGTATAACTAGGAGTCAGCCCTTGATGTTTGAAAGAAGTAAATTCGAGATAAACAAAAAAGTGACTATCTAGCTGGGGTGTTAACCATATGGAACTCATCCTAAAAAAGTGCTGGAAATACAAATAGTTTCAAAAAAGGTGTGTGTGTGTGTGTGTGTGTGTGTGTGTGTGTGTGAGTTGTATCTTTTTTTTGAGTGACAGAAAAACTCTAGCACAAGGATTCTTAACTTGGGGTCCATGAACTTTTTAAAAATTAATTTATTTATTTTTAGTTTTCAACATTCATTTCCACAAGATTTTGAGTTAAAAATTTTCTCCCCATCTCTACCCTCCCCCCACTCCTAGATGGCATGTATTCTGATTGCCCCTTTCCCTAGTCTGCCCTCCCTTCTATCACCCCACTCCCCCCTTATCCCCTTCCCCCTTACTTCCTTGTAGGGTCAGATTGATTTCTATACCCCATTGCCTGTGTATCTTATTGTCCACTTGCATGTAGGTCCATAAACTTTGAAAAATTATATTTTGATAAATGTATTTCAATATTGTTGGTTTCCTTTGTAATACTAAGGTAGACAGATGGATATAGATACATAGATACACATACTCATTCATGCATGTACGTGTGTATTTTAATGCTTTTAAAGCTTTATTCTAAAAAGGTGTCTACAGACTTCACCACGACCCAAAAAAGGCTAAGAACTCGTAAAAGAATTTAACACTGGAAGTCAAAATAATTAGGTATCATGTAATAGGAGCAAAAAGCCTAGACATATCAGCTTATCTCTAAGCTACTCCTTCTCTGTCTAACATAAAAGAAACTATGTACCCTAGAGCAAATGGTCACACTCTAGCTGTGTGATACTGGTCAAGTGAATCTCAGTTTTCCCATTATTAAATGTGGGGTTTACACTGTATCATCCGTGAACTTCCTTCATAGTCTGGCATTCTATGATGCAGTGTTCTTGAAAAAGAAAAGCCATGATTGATAGATCCATGTTTTATTGATGACTAAAGGAGTCTCAGATTGCTCTCTAAACTTTGAGATTAAAGACTGAGAATTCATTAAGTGCCAACTATGTGCCAGATGCTGTGCTCAGTGTAGGGGATAAAAAAGGCAAAAGACAGTCCCTGCCCTCAAGGACCTTACAATTGATTAGACAACCATGTCCTAAGAATCTGAATACCAGGATGTAACAACCATAGGTAAGGTTAAGTATAGTGATGCATATACACAGAACAATAACCTGCACTTAACTCTGGAACCATGAGTGACACACATACACACACACAAAAGGTGCCATCAAATTGAATTTTAAGAAAAATGCAATTGAATGAATTTGATGGGACAACTTGGGGAGAGATTGTGGATACTGTGGACTCTTGCTATCTGGGTAACCCTGGGGAGGTCATTAAAGCTCTCTGAACTTCAGTTTCGTTCTATGTAAATATAATTTTCTGGAAGATAAATAAGAGATTGAAATATTAATGATTTACCAACCACCCATAATAACAATCAGCATTTCTGAGTGGAGGGACATATTGAAATAGCACATAGCGATCGCAAAGGCATAAGAGCTCAACAGCAGTTTTCACTTTCTGCCAGTTCAACCTGATTTTTTAATATCTACTTGTCTTCTCTAGCAAACTGCATCCTCAATCTTGCTTTCAATACTTGCTTTCAAATCTTCAGCCTCTTCCTATCAACTGGTTTCTTCCCTGCTTCCTTCAAACTTGTCCAATTTCCTCCTCATCAAAACAAAAACCCCAACCACCTACCTCCTCAAGTTATCATCCTACATCTCTCCCTTTCTCAGTAAACCTTTTAAAAGGTGTCTATATTCATTTCCTTTAATTCTCCCACTCCACAATCCTCCACCTTCTGAACTTATAACTCAGCTGAAACTGTTCTCTCCACAATTACCGATGATCTCTTAACTGCCAAATCTGATGGTCTTTTCTCAGTCATAATCATCCTTTGTTGGGGAAGTCATTGCTTCTCTGGGCCTCTTCTATAAAATGAAGCAATTGGATTAGATTATCCCTAAGGTCCCTCCCACCTCTAAACCTATGATCTCTTTGTGGCACAACCTGCATATCTGAAATTAATTTACTGAGGGCCAAGGCAAACCAGTTGATACTTACCATCATTACTAGTTCTCTCACCACAGCAGAAAGATCTAAGCCATAATTCTCAGACAATAGCTGAATTTCTTTCATCTTCTCAGCCAAAGGTCTCAACTAATAACTAAGAACTTCCATTTTTTTCAATCTCCTGAGGAAAGCTTCCTAGCCCATCCTTATTAAGCTCTCTTCCCAGGCAGGATGCCCAGAAGGTACAGATTCTTAGAGGTCAAATATGTCTTTTAAATTCTTCTTAAAATGTTTCTGTTATCTCCACATTAGAAGGGACTTGATGGAGTATTAAGATTCCCCATGAATGAATCTACTCTACCACATTCACAAGAAATGATCTCCTAGCTTCTGTTTGAATACTTCCAAAGATGAGAGAATTGGTATCTGTTCTATTTTCTAGCAGCTCTAACATTTAAGAAAGTTTGTTTTTCCAAAAACTGAGCTGAAATCTACTTCCTTATAACATCTACCCTTTTCCTCTATTTCAGTCTTCTGGAGTTATTCAGAAGATCCTTACTTTCTGATTGGTTCTTTGTTGGAACAAAGATGTGGCAGCCACCTTGTTCGATTGTTAATAAGGCAATGGAAACCATAATGCTTGATTTTAAACTCCATTGGGTAGACATGAACTAAACTCAAGTTTTTATCATGTATGCAGTCCTATGTAAATCTGTGAAGATTTCATTAGGTTTAGGATTAGAGCTAGGAGGAAACTTTGGAGTCACCTAGTACAAGCATATCCTTTTATAGAGAGATAACTGAAACACAGAAAGGGAAAGTGACTCAGCCAAAAGTCAAAGACACTGCAAGACTTTCAATTCAGTTTCTTCCATTGCAAATCCTTTAGACTACCTGAAAACTAACTGAAGTTCAGAGATTATGGATTATAAAACATGTCCTCAGACATCCGGGGAGAGAGAAGAACAGAAATGCCACTTGATTTGACTCTTGCCATTACATCACAAATAATAATATTTCATCAATCTTGGCTATCATGCTGATGACATTTCCCATTTAGCAGAGGCACGGAGAGAAATAATCCTTCAATAAAAGTGAAGTGTATTCAAGAAAGAAAGCACTATCATCAAAGGTAAAGTCTTTTGAGGGTAGTGAACATTTTCCTTATTTGCAATTTAGGCCCAGCAGGACAAGCCCTCTATGTGCACATTCTCAGAACAATCCCAGCTCTGGGGAGCAGAGGAGTCAAACATAGCAGAATCCTAAATAAGTTCCCCCCCTCCTCTTTTCATGTGATTTAAGAGCTATTGTCACCATGTGGAACTCTGAGAATTATTCCATTTGAAAATAATTCCGCTTCTGGATTGTATATTGTCTAGGTTTCCTCTTCCTGCTCTTTATTATGAAGGCCATTTAAATGAAACTATTAGCTGGTTCCGACTGCTTATTCTCCACCTGAAGTTATTATCCCCAATTCGTGACATCACACTTATCTGCAAAGCAACCAAACAGATTTGAGTTCAATTGGGGAAAATAAGCAAGAATACTTTACAAAAGAACAAGAGGAGAAATAGCAGAAGTCTCTGGAAATTAGTAGGTCAGTTTATAGCTTTTTTTCTCCTCAAGGTTGCTGATTTAAACTTAGGCAAGTTAATAGGGACTGAAAATTATTACTGCAGGGTGGTGAAGTGGATAGAATCCTGGGCCTGGAGTCAGGAAGGCCCATCTTTCTGAGTTCAAATGTGGCCTCAGACACTTACTAGCTGAGTGGCCCTGGGCAAGTCACTTAACCTTGTTTGCCTCAGTTTCCTCATTTGTAAAATGAGCTGGAGAAGGAAATGGCAAACTACTCCAGTATCTTTGCCAAGAAAACCTCAAATGGGGTCATGGAGAGTTGGACATGACTGCAATGGCATAACAACAAAAAAAGGAGCAAAGGGCACCCCTGGATGAAGGAAGGAGACTCTGTCTCCAAACAAATATCTAACTCATCCAAATGAAACAACAATAAACACCAGCCTGGGAAAGATGTTAAAGGTCACCTAGAATAATCCCTCCTTTAATACTTGAGTAAACTTGAGACCATATGTGACTTGTCCAAAGCCATAGTCTCAATAAGTAATAAAGGTAGCATTTGAATTCAGATCCTCTAGCTGTACATTTAGCTCTCTTTTCACTGCACTATGGGATCCCCTTTGGTCAGATGGCTACTTGGTTGCTTAGCTTTTAGGTTTATGGCATAACAAAGGAAAAGCCCCAAAATTATGATGAAAACTAGAAGACCTTGGGTCCTTCTGGATGACGGTTGAAGTATGGCCAGAAGATCCTCCTTCTCCAGCCTTTAGTGCCATGGGATGCTAAATGGAAGACTTTAATCTCCAGGACTGTCAGGCAGCCTACTTCCCTTTTGTGGTAGGAGAGTTTTAATTAAGATTCAGTTTTGCTGTGGGTGACACTAAAACAAACCCTTGTTCAGGAGTCACAGGAGTGATTGCTTCCACTACTTTCTGGGGCTTTAAAAATACATTAAATCATGTATTGTAGGGAGCATGGGAGTGAATGTCCAGTGCAAAGGGCCAAATAATGAGTGGGAATGAGAGTCTCTCTCTCTTCCTCAACCATTGTAGACATCACGGTCATCCTTCAACGAATTGACAGGCCATATGCAGTTCTGCTCCCAGCAAACATGATTTGCTTACCAGAATAGAGGAGGCTGGGAGCTCAGTCCAGCACTACTGGAAGCAGCATGATCTTCCTCTCAGTAAAAGGCTTCAGTTCCATCTGGATCTTTCAGAAACAGTGTATTGAGCTCCTGAACGACAGAATCATGCCTAGGATGGAGCATATGGAGTATTGTCCCAAGGTGCTAAAACCTGCCGGGTGCTGACAATACTTAGATTCCTTCAGCTGTTGTAAACAACCGAGCTGAGCACCTAGTTAACTACAATTATTAGTTAAACTAGGAAGCTACCAGATTGTTCACTTCTTTCCCCAGGCAGCCAAGCCCCAGGTGAACTGCTCTCCGGTCTGGCCTCACTTTGATCCCTCCCCCAGCAGCAACCTCAAGGCATCCCTAAGGTGCCCGGTCTTCATACTGCAGGAAAGAGTACTCAGATTCCTCAGCCCATAGGGAAATGTGCTGACATGCAAAGTCCATCTCCCCCTCCCCATCGCCACCTCTCCAACACTTAAACTTACACGATTTATTTGAGGGTTAGTTTTGTAATATTTGCCAATGGCACCAGAATTGCTAACTGTGCCTGTAAGGAGAAGCCATTCTTGGCAAGTCTCATGCTTATCACATCCTGATATTTAGATGTAAGTGACAGTTATACTTCACAAAATAATCTCTTCTTTGGTTTTGCTTCCTCTTACTGGAAACAGAACAAAGAATATAAAGTGCTTTAACTTATAGGAAGCCCAAGAGTAACTGAGCCTATTTCTACGAGGAGAATATACTATACAAATTTTGCTTGTACTTGTCTCAAATCTCTTGGCAGGTGGTGTAAATTTTTCACACTTTTTTTTAATTTTAAGAATTAAGTTTCTGCCTAAAGGGAAAAATGCTTTGTTATTTTGTTTCACTGCTTGTAATTATTGGAGAAATACAATTGTTTTCAATAACATAGTTACAAGTATACTGCTGACTACTGAATATATATTATCAGTATTGAATTTTGGAAATCTGCTACACAATACAAAAAAAAAAACTCACCTAAAATGGAAAAGACTTTTAGAGACTTGTTTCCCCAGAGTTCCCTCAGCTAATGATCTTTGAATTCTACTCTGAACGCCTCTTGAATAACCATGACGTATTAACTTCACTGACCCACTTCCTAGTGCCCTCTGTTCTCACAGAGCCCAGGATTAATTCTACCCATTTCCCATAATTTATGGCCAGTTCTGCACTGGTTAGTTAATGCTGTTAGTCATTAATTGGACATTCTATCAAATGGGCTCCCCACAGCCCAGAAACTCAAACTCACAAATGATACACTGCATCTTTCAAACACAATCATGCCTGACTCTCATCTAGCCATTGTTTTATTGTCAAAATGGAATTTTAGTTAACGTTCTCCAACCAGAAAGCAAAAGCCAAATGAGCTAATTTGGCTGACAGTCCTGGAAATGGAAATCTTCCATTTAATATTCCAAACATCTGAAGGTATTGGCAAACTGATATACATACACATACACATGTGTATGTGTATATATAATATACATATATATATATACACACACACACACACATATGTGTAGGGGTGGGGGTATATATGTATACATATGCATGTGTGTATTTCTCAAGCAGAATCTTAAGGGGTTTATAACACATAACCAGCAACGTGGCAGGTCAAACAAGATGAGTGGGATTGACACTTTCATTATCTTTCCCTTCCCCCAAAGTGGTATGTTGCTATATTTTATTAACATTTCTAGTTACTGTGCACAATGATAAACTTATAGATAGCTTAGGGAGACAGACAACGTTTTATAAGCTGGTAAGAGTCTAGGCACTAAGTTCTATTGTCTTGGCACTAAGTAGGCAATTTCCCAAGAATAGGTTGCTAACAGAATCTCTGAGGAGCAGAATCAAGATTTCACAGTTTATTTTGATGGTGTGCAAGAGTTCAAAGCTACTCTGAAGAAAGTCACTCATCACCAGCTTTGGGTAACTAATAGTGTTTGTGAATTAAGTAGCAGCTTGGCAGTTTTTCTCCCATACATATGTGGCTGTGTATATGTGTGCATACATATGGGATAGGGACTGGGCCAGGCCTGTACAATATATGCGGCTGCTTGCAGCCTGCCAAAGGATTTGGGGAGGCTATCACATAAGCGGCAATTATCCATCAGTCTGTCTCTAGTCTAACCTATCTGCAGCCTAAAGAAGTATACAAGTTGTGCAGGTCTGGACTAGACTGATAGATACCTACCAGGAGAGGGAATGTCTTCTATCAACATAAGTCTGCACCTTCTCTACAATGTGTACATATAATCTTAGAAAGTTGCCTAGTATTCTAAGAGTTTAAGTAATGAACTCAGGCTCTATAGCCAGTATGTGTCCAGGACAGAACTTCCTGATTGAGGCCAGGACTTCTCTATCCACTACATCAGACTTCCTCTTCTCTCTCTCTCTCTCTCTCTCTCTCTCTCTCTCTCTCTCTCTCTTTCTCTCTCTCTCTCTCTCTCTCTCTCTCTCTCTCTCTTGATCTTTCTCTCTCTCTCTCTCATTTAATAACATAATATTATATATAGGCACTATATTATATATAATTGTTATTATATATATGAATTAAATCATAATGTGATAGAGTGATGAAGGAAAGAAGGAAGGAAGTGAGGAAGGAAGGAAGGAAGGAAAAGGAAGGGAGGGAGAGGGGGGAGAGAGAGAGGGAGAAAGAGAGAGAGAGACAAAGAGAGAGAGAGAAAGGAAGGAAGGAAGGAAGGAAGGAAGGAATGAAGAAAGGAAGGAAGGAAGAAAGGAAGAAGCCTAAGTTGCTACAGTTACAGGATGCCCATAATTAGGTAAATTGTCGGAGATTTGACGGCAATTTTGAAGAATGAAAGGCAGAGGGGAGTGTGGAAGACATTACTATACAGAGTTATACAAAAGGGGAACTAAGAGTGACGGGTTGCAAGGGCTAGGGAGCAAGAAGGAAAAGTTCTATTCTTTCTGAACTCCTGAATGTATTTCTCAAAGCCACCTATTTAGGCCACTAATCAGCTTCCCCATAGCACCCAAGGTAAATAGTGGATAGGAAAAGGGGAGTAGATCTATTATTTCAAGAGAATTCCCAGGTGAAGAAACTTCTTCTACTAATGCAGATTGGCACCTCTTCAATTTAAGAGACATAGAATGTTGATTAGAGGACCGAGAATTTAAGCAACTTGCCCAGGGTAACAGAACCAATGTGAGGCGGTACTTGAATCCAGGTCTTGCTGGTTCCATGGTCAGCTCTCTGTTCACTGCATTACTTACATTATCCATGACAAAACCATTCTTTTATGCAGTGATGCAAAATTGCAGTGACAGGACCAACAAGTTCAAATATCAAAGCTCCTCCCATGTCTATAGTGACCAGATCTAAGACATGAAGAGCGTACTCCACATTAACACTTTTGGATGGCTCTTTCACAAGATGCAAAGCCCACTGGTCTTTCTTCTTTATCATTTCCAAAGTCACTAGTTGAATAGTTTTAGAGAATTGAATCAACCTGAAAATATCTGCAAAAATGTCAAACATATTCTCATCCTCAACCAAGTATCAAACTTGAAATTCCCAGTAAAATGGAGATGTTTTCCTCACAGAATCTGTGATGTATTTTGGTGCTGGTGCATAAATATCTGTTATCACATTGACTAGTCACATCTCAAGCAGGGCTGATCTGAATCGAACACATCCCTTTTTAACATCAATCGATTTCTTAATTAACCTACTGCTCCTGCTAATCACCGAGGTCTACATTGTTTTGGAAAAGGGAGTTACATAAACACTTCTGCCTATTCTTTTGGTTTTAATTTGCTCTGCCTTGTCCAGAATAAAATTACTCTTTAGGTGTTGCATCACGGCTTCTTAATTAACATGGCCAAAATACAGCAAAATAGTCAATAGGCAAATTCTTTTGATGCTCTGAAAAGGGTGGTAAGGGTAGGATTTCTCTGGAGTTCTACACATTTCAAGTACTATTTTCTTAGAGACAGGGGATGGATCTATGGGTGATGTAAAGGCTCGTTTCCCCCACCTCTTCTGAAAAATGTATAAGCTACCCAGAATGCCACCAGGACTAAGCCCTACTGCTCTCTAGGGTAATCTGACCCTAGAAATTGCCCATAGTAAGTGGTTTCACTGCTGAAAATTGCTGCACTTTTACTCACTGACAACTAAGCTCTTCTTTAACAATCATTTTACTGACATCAGTCATTTTAACACCTTTTTTTCTTGACTTGTTCTTTCCTCATGAGCAACTGCTTGTGAAATAGGAGGTTAGCGATATCACCTCCTTGAGCTATTATTAAATGGTTTTCAGGATCCTAGGAATGGGGGTTACATTTTTCATGCTCCTTAGTCTGTATCTTTGTGTGCCTCCAGTCTCTCAAGCTTAAAGTACACTGTCTGGAATGTGGGTCTTAGCAGTACACAAGACAATACTGGAATGAAGTTGCTTCCCTAAGCCAAGGACATTGGGATCCAGCCCTTTGCTACAATGCAGGTTTCCCTTTAATTCAGAAATTTCCAGGATATATCTCTGAAAAAAAGGGGGCAGTGTGTACCTTGTGGCCAGATTACCAATAGTAAGTACATGGCTGAGCTGAAGCATGTCTTGAAAGGTGGGGTTGGCCTTTGTAAAATGTCAAATAGACAAAACTTTGTTTTGGGTGCCCCATCAAATTATGTCCCCTTTCTATAACCCTCTGGTGCTTTCCTGAAGTTCACTTTCCTCACCCTTATCTCATTGCTGCCACTGGAAGCCCACATCTCCCAGGACAATTTCTCTTTTATTTTGTACTTATTCGTTTCTCCTGTCCCTTCCACACATCAAAACTCAACTCTCCTATCTTGAAATCCTACAGCATTGAGTTCTCACCAACCTGATTAATTGATGTCTGGCAAGGTCACAATGACTGAGAACAGCTTAATGCATCTTCCCTTTTCAAAGGCATTTACATTTTAACTGGTGAAGTGGAAAAGTTCTATCCTAACATAATGGCTACATAGCTTTCATAGTTATTGTTTCATCTGTTTTCATTCATATCCAACTCTTGGTGATTCCGTGTGTGTGTGTGTGTGTGTGTGTGTGTGTGTGTGTGTGTGTGTGTTTGGCAAAAATACTGGAATGGTTTGCCATATTCTTCTCCAGCTCATTTTACAGAAAAGGAAACTGAGGCAAACAAGGTTAAGTGACTTGCCCAGGGTCACACAGCTAGTAAGTGTCTGAGGCCAGATTTGAGCTCAGAAAGATGAGTCTTCCTGCCTCTAGACCCAGCGTTCTATCTATTGAGCCACCTAGCTGCCCAGCTTTCATAATGAGTATCATGATAAGTTGAGAAAGATAATTTGGGGTAAGTCCATCAAATCATAACATAGAGCCTGGTCATCTATCGTATCAATGTTGGGTAGAAATAGAATACATTTCTAAATATCACAGGAATCCTTTTTGAACTCAGCAAGATGAGTCTTTCTGACTCCAGACCCATGTGGTCTATCACCTGCTCCACCTAGCTGCCTAAATGTATATATACATAAATATACAGAGCTTCATATTTGAAAAATATAAAGTTAACATTTATAAGGTGCTTTGAGCTTTGAAATATGCTTTATACAGTATCTAATGTTATTCCATGAATATATATGTATATATAGATATATTTACATATCTATATCTATATGTGTGTATATTTCTATATATACAGATAGATACACATACATATGTGTATGTGTATATAGACATATATATATACACATACACATACAGCTATGAAGGAAGTAGTATAAATTCTATCGCCATTTAAAAGATGATAAAACTGCAACTTAGCAGTTATACAACTTGCTCATGGGCACAATATGTGACAGTCTTCTGACTCCAAAGCCTGTGTTCATTTTAACAGCACATTGTCAAACAACATATTAGATATCCATCTATACATGCATACTTACACAAATGTACATGCATGTACATATATACATACAAATACAAATATGTGCATGTGTATATATGTGTGGTGTGCTGTGTATATAGCAGAATATATATAGTAAATATGACTATGCATACACACATATGCATATATAATCTGCTTCAGTGAAATATTTGGCATAATATAGATAGTTCTAGCTGTTAACACAGTGCCTGGAACTTATTAAGAGTCAAATAAATACTTGTTGACTGACTGACTGACCCCATTCTATGAGATTCAGTTCCTAACACCAGATGTAGGTCTCAGTTCTAATGTTATCTGGCCGTATTATGGTTTCTCTGTCTAATGGGAAAGAGCTGCCTTCTCCCTCAACTGTCCCTCAGGCATTTATTGCCTTCTGGCCAACAAAGCCCCAGGGCAGCTCAGCCATTCTGTTCTTGAATGCTTTTGATTTCATATGTCCACAAAAGTGGTGCAAGAGTAAGGGGAGTGAATGGAAAACGTTGCTATTGTTGAGGTCCAGAAAAGGAGCAAAAGAAAAGTAGAAAATAAAAACTTGGGAAAGCTGAGTAGAGTGACGCTCTTATTTCTCAACTAAAGTTCCATCATTTCTTATCCCAATTTCTCAATCATTGTATTTTCTCACAAGGGTTTTGCTCATCATCTGCATCTTTTCACTTCAAGTCTTGGGTCAAAGGAATGACCAGGAGTTGTTTTATTTGTTTTTTTTTTTAAGGTAAAGGTCTTACCAACACAGCTAAATAGCTTTTAAAAATGTGTTTTGTTTGTTTTACATTTTCTAGAAGGTGTCAGCTCTTCTTTAGGCTCCAGAGGATCCTGGAAATCAGCATAATTTGTTAACAGTTCATTTGCATGCATCTGGTTCATTGACCTAAAAAGTAAAGTTCATTTCCTCTACGGCTGCAGCATGACAGAACATTTGGGGCATGCTTCTCTCTCTTCTCTTTCCTTAAATAAATAAATACATACATACATACATACATACATACATAAAGGCACCTGCTTTTATACTTGTTTTTCTCTTTACAAGCTAAAGTATCTACCCATTCTCACCAGAATTAGACAGTGTGCTATAGCCTGTAGTATGCTGGGCTTGGACTCTGGACATCCCAGGTTCAAATCATATCGTAGACATTTGCTAGATGTGTAACCCTGGGCAAGGTACCTAATTTATCTGTTCCTCATTTTCCTCACCAGTAAAAAATAGAGGAGATGGACTTGATGGCCTCCTAGGTCCCTTCCATATTTAAATCTATGATCTTGTGATTAGATTACCTTCCTTCCTTAGAAGATTACCATTCATTTAAGATTACCATTCATTTGCATTAAATGAGTGACTTACTTGGATCCTATTTAGGTATCTGAAATTATATACACAGATCTCTCAATCTATAGTGTTGCTTTTCCCTATGAAAAACTAGTCTTCTAGCCCAACTTATTCCATGATAGAAATCCTTTCTATGGCTTGTTCTTTCATTAGCAATTTTGCAGCTATCTGGTCCTGTCCACCTACCTATAAGAATAAGGAAGTAGGAATTAAATTTGTAGGTGGGCAGTAGTAATTAATGTATTTCCCCATGTATAAGATGCACCCTTTTCCAAATGTTTGGGGTCTAAAAACTGGGTGCATCTTATACAGTGGTTATAGATTTTTTTCACTTACATTTCCTGCTTTTTCATGCTTGTTGTCTTTGCGCTCATTGTTTCACATTTGTTGCCAGTATATTTCTGAGCCAGACGTGGCTCAGAAAAGATTTTCGTACAGTGCTGAATTCAAGTTAAAAGTGATCCAGTTTGCAAAAGTGATTGGAAATTGTGCTGCTGAACATAAGTTTGGTCCTCTTCCAACTGAGAAAACAAACCAAGACTGGCTACGGGAAGAAGAAACCCTACTGAAAACGCCACAGCAGAAGAAGGCCATGAGAGGCAAGTCAGCAAAATGGCCTGATTTAGAGAGGGAATTGAAGATATAGATTGAAGAGCAAAGGGCAGTTGGAATTCCTGTGTCCACAAAGATGGTACAGCATGAGGCAACAATTGATGATGAAAAATAAGTTACTGATTTCAAAGGAGGACAAAATTGGTGCTTCAGATTCATGAAACAGAATGGACTAAGCATGTGTACATGCACCAGACTTGCCCAAAAGATTCCTGAAAGCTATGAGCAGATGAATAAAACTTGAGTTCAATAACTTTATGTAATACATTTTTTTTTCAAATTTTGGGCCCCAAAGTTGGGGGAATATGGTAGCTTTCTCTGAGGGTGGGAACAAGGTTGGGTATGGATTCAAGTTTACTGTTGTTGTTCATCCATCATTTTTAAAGAGGACCAATGACATAGCCTGTGATATCTCAATTGGATTCAACTGAGGCAGAGTTGCACAAATCTTCCAGAGGCATTGACGTCTTGTAACAGGACAAAAGTCAAAACAACTGGCAATGGCCCAGAATGCAGTGGATGACGTTGGCATCTTCTATTACTGACCAAGGGCTAAGAGCTCTATAGAGCTTGCTTCAGTCCCCTTCATCACCATTGGAACAAATTGTTCTTATCTGCCAGAATGAATGTAAATAGTAACTGTTTCTCTTTTGGCCAGCAACCCAGAGGGTCTTCCCCTTCCAGTTTGATTTTTTTTTTTTAATTAAAGGGGCCATCCCTTGACTCACTTCTTAAAGAGGCGTTATCTCATTCAAGGTGAGAATCTGAAAAGACCTTAGCCTAAAAGCCTAGGGTCTCCCACTGCATCCTGGGCCATCTCCAGTTGCCCTGATCAATATCTGGCCACTGGACACAGATAGCTCAAGAGGAGAAAATGAGGCTCGTGACCTTGCACACCCCTCCCTCACTCAAATCAAAGTCAACTGCAAGTCATGTCAATGCCACCCTGATGTCATGGTTGTCTTTGAAAACAAAGGACAAACACAATCTCATCACTGCATTCCATGGGGGAAAGTCTGCACATGCGTGGGATGGACATTCCCCTAACTCACCAATGGATTTACTGGATATCTCACTCAGCTTCAGACATGCTCACTCAGCTTCAGACACGCAACTGTAAGGCTTTCTAATTCAAACTTCTACTAGAGATGATAATTGAGGCCTGGAGGTAAAGTGACATAGATAGTAAATAGGAAAGCTGGACCCTCTGCCTACACTTCAATAAAAAGTTCTTTTCAATGCATTATACTGTCTCTTCATGGCAGGTTCAAAGTCTGTAGAACAGATACTCATAGTCACTAATTTCAATACCTTCAATTATCTGCTGCTAATAGTCTCTAGATGACTTACTGTGGTAGACGTCTTTGGAGTTCTAAGTTTTACTCCTGGATCTACCAATTTTGGGATCTTGGGCAAGTTGCTTCCTCTCTGTGTGTCTCAGTTTTTCTTTGCATAAAATGAGTTGGAATAGATACAAGGTATGATGAAAAGAGGGTTATAGTTGAAGTCAGAGAACAATGATTTAAATACTCCCCTTGTTATATGGAAAAGTCATTTAACCTCTTTTGGGGCTCCATTTAACCTGTGTGTAAGGGATTAGAATAAATGATCTCTAAAGTCTCTTCCAGATCTAAAGCTATGATCATATGATTCCTTTTTAGCACTGAATCTTATGAAACCTATGTTGAGAGAAAGGAGGTTGTATAATGAGCCTTAGCTTCCCATTACAGGATGGCCAAGAGGAATCCTAGGAAATTAATGACCCTGTTTCATATATAGGAACATTCACTTCCACAAAACACCAGTAACTAAATATTCTCTTGTCTGCTGCCTGGTAAAGGAGCAATGCTAAATGTAAATGTTGGTTTTGAGCATGCTAATGATATAAGGGGAAGGTAATATTTACAGACTTTAGGGAACCAGACAGAGCTCTAGGGTAGAATGTATGAATGAGAGATATACGACATTACAGAATGTGAAGGGTAGATATAGGAAGAATTACTAAGTCTCTGTGAGAGAATTTGGAGATCCAAAAGCAAGTCAATTTCATAGAGAATGGAGAAGAGGGTCCTAGTGGGTATAAAAAACAGTGCATTAGCTGACCAGAGACATTATCAGCTGAAAAAGGTTTGAGAGTAAAAGACAACTAAAAGAAGCTCACTCTGGGCTGTGTGCCCAGGAAAGAAAAAGACTTATTCAGGGAAATTTCTGGGAGTGGGACACCAAGGAATCATTGTTGTTCAGGATATCAGGGAGTCACCTGGAATGGAATTTGGCCTGAACTTGAGGACAAAACCTGGAGAACCAGAAAGGGGTTTTCAGGCCATGTGACCAGAAAACCAGGAGAGATACTGATACTTCATTGTTCTCTGGTCTCTGGTTTAGAGTGAGTACAGAAGCCAGAGGTATAGAAAGAAAACTGTAAAAACCTGACCAGGGTGTTAAAGCAAAATGGATGAAAGTGATAAAATGTACATCTGCATGTCCTATGTAAGAATAGCAATAATATATCTGATCAATATAATATTTATTTTTTACAAAGTATTTCTTTTAAAATGACACTGTGAGGTAGGTAGTATATATAAAGAGAATATCAGAGTGGTAAATGAGGAGGTCCAGTATGGTAGAATTGGGAAGATATGGGTTTGAATCCCAGCTCATGTGCTTTCTCCCAAAACCCAATGCCTCTTCCCAGACTTCCCCATTTCAGTTCAAGGCATCATCATCCTTCCAGTCATCTAGTTTCACAATCTTGGTGCCATTCCTAGTTCCTCACATTCTCTCATCCCAGAAAGCTAATCTGTTGCCAAATCTTGTCATTTTTGTTTCCGCAGTATCTCTCATGGAATTTATAGAATGATAGTAGGAGAAGAGAAAAACAGAGATGTAAATAATATATATCATACGTTAAGCACACTAGAAATAGGCAAAACAAAATGGTCTGTGAGGTTTCTGGGAAACATTCTTATGAGCTCTGACTCATACGGAAGATAAGAGATGTCTTTTAGGGAAAGATGGCACCTAAATTGTATATGTAAGGGTCTCATTTCTGAACTACAATATTCTAGATGTGGCCTGATCAAGGAAAAGGAAAGAAAAATTAGCACCTCCCTTGTTCTGGACACATAACTATTAACGTAGCTGAACATTGCATTATCTTTCTTCACTGTCACATTACACCGCTGACTCATTGCACCTGCGATCCTTACTCACTTTCCTATAGTATGTTATTTTAATGAATTTTATTGATATATTTTTTCAAAAGTCTAGATTTCCTCCCAAATCCCTCCTTTGCCACTAGCAGAGAGAGCCTCATAAGAAATATTTAAGAGAGAGATAACAAGATTATAACTGACCAATACATCAAGAAAAATGTTGACCTTCTACTCAGTATTCTACACCTGTGGACTTCAAACTCTGCAAAGAAACAGGGGGAGGTTTCTTCTCTTTCTATTTGGAACCAAACTTATTCTTTTTTAATTTCAGAATTTTGTTGTTGTTGTTCAGTCATTTTCAGTCCTGTCTGACTCTTCGTGACCTCATTTGGGGTTTTCTTGGCAAAGATACTGGGGTGATTTGCCATTTCCTTCTCTAGTTTACTTTACAGATAAGGAAATTGAGGTAAACAGGTGACTTGCCTGGGGTGGCACAGCTAGTAAGTGTCTAAGGCCAGATTTGAACTAAGGAAGACTCATTTTCCTGACTCCAGGCCAGGTACTTACTCTATACCCTGCACCACCCAGCCACCCAATTTCAGAATATTCAGCATCAACTGCTTTGTGATTGCTATTCTTTCCATTTCTTTAGTCATGTTGTATCTGATTTTTCTGGTCCTACTTACTTTACTTTGCTTCAGTTCAAGTAAATCTTCGCATGCTTCTCTGTTATTGCAAAGTGACTATCTATTCTTCTGGCACAGCAATACTTTATTACTGCCATGTACCATCACTTGTTTAGCCACTCCTGCACTAAAAGCCTCCCCTTTGTTTCTGGATCTTTGTTTCTACAAAAATTGCTGTTTAAATAGCAGTCATAGGTAGACAACGTGCTTTCCTCTCAATGACCTTGTGAGGTATAGATAGATCTAGCAATATTATCTACATTTTACAGATGAGGAAACTAAGATTCTGGGAATTTGAAGGACTTACTCCGTAATTCAGGAAATATATCACCGAGGTATGCTTCCTCCATCCTGTTTTTGTGAAGCTGCATGGCATAAAACTCTCCATTTTCCATCCCTGATTTGTGCTCTCATCCAGTACCTAGAACAGTATCTTGCAAATGGTAAGGACTTAACAAATAATTGCTGAATTAAGTTGAATCTGGGAGTCTTATTGGGAGGGGACAGGGAAAGGAGGAAATGAATAAGGTATTTATATGCCAGGCACTGTTTTAAGCACTTTACAAATATGATCTCATTTAGATGCTATTATCCCCATTTTATGGTGGAGGAAACTGAGGCAAACAGAAGTTAAGGGGCTTTTCTTTAGGACCCCATAGCTAGTAAGTTTCCAAGGCTGGTCTTGAATTCAGGTCTTCCTGACTCCAAGTCTTATGTTCTATCATATACTGTGCCACTTAGCTGTCTCTTAGTAGCATGCAAATTTAAAAAAAAAGTATAGAACAGAATAGAAATATCAAAAAAAATACCTAAAAACTCCACAAAGGACTTGCACCAGGTTTATGTACTTTCTCATTTTTCATACTAGAAAACTGAGGCCCAGAGAGATTAAGTGATTTAAGAACTCAACTACTAGATACTGGCACCAGGACTCAAATCTAGCTTTTTTGACACCAAGTTTAGCACTGCCTCCTCCAATCTACACTGACTTTAATTCTTTGGAACCACAATAAAACCCCAATCTGTTATAAAGAAAACTTCGAATGGCCTAGATGCAGATAGATGGCACAATGGATAGACTATTGAATTTGCACTCAAGGAGACTCCAACAGGATTTTCCAATCCTGTCTCAAACACTTACTCAATGTATGTGACTCTGAGCAGCTCATTTAGCTTTACGTAGTTTCAGTTTCTTCACTTGTACAATAGGCAGGTATAATAATAGTATATTTATGTGAGAATCAAATAAGATAATATTTAAAAGGCTTTGTTAACCTTAAAGTACCCTATACATTTGTGCTATCATTAATAGCTATGACCAGACTTTGTATAAGAAATCACTTTGGAGGACAAATATTGGAGAGAAATAATGAAGAAAAGCAATGATATCAAGGTTGGCCTTTGGAAGAAAAGCCTTTGGGTGTTGGTTAATTTACGAGTAGGGGAACGAACACCAGAAAGTCCTCTGGAGTTTTTGGAACCCGATAAGTCCTAACTACAAATTCCCTCAAGTTTTTGGTGCTCTTAGAATTCTCATTCGTCCTAACTAGAAACCTTTTGCAGCTCCAGGAGAGTTGGAGAGAACTGCCTTCTGTCCCTCCAAAGGCACTAAACTGCATGCCTCCAAATGAAATAGCAGACAGAACTCTCTTTGCTCCTCAAGACAGAGATGTCTTGGTGTCCTGGTGAGCCTGGGTATATCACAGATGCACATAGAGTAACACCATAGGCCTGGCAGACATCCTGCCTTGGGAATAAATTTCTCTCAGAAGCCAAAGACCTTGAAATAGAGACCTACTGTGTAAATATGTGCAAATTTTGAACTAAATTTACCCCATAAAATTTTAAAGAAACAACCTTGCCACAAATGCCACTAAATGAATACATTATCTGGTGGGGTTAATAGGACTGCCTTCTGCAGAAATAAATAAATTACAAAGAAGCACTGAAGGGTTCACCACTCCAGATTCTTCTTTAATAATATTCCATTAAAAATGACGGAAAGGCATGCCTCTCACCATAATTCAGGCCTCATTCAATGTTGCTTTCTTACAGGCTCATGTCCTCGATGTGGCCTCTTTGATTTTAATCACTTTTCTGATTCTAACCTTTTTATTTTTATTTTTTTTTGTCTGTCTCTCCATCAATCTAGCTATGCCTCATTTACCTTGATTAGCAGAGGAATTGGCAACACATTTTTCAAAAGTACTGGTGACTTTAGCCGTATTTGGATGGAAAGTAACATAAATCATTCTTACCATGCAAAAAATTGGAATTTGGTCTGGGGAAATTTCAACTTGCTAACCATTTATCAGTCTAAAGAATGAGAATAAAGGTAAATGTTAGTACATTTATCCCTTCCACATCACGGGGGCTGGGGTCCTGCACCCCCTGCAATTTGGAAAATCCGCATAAAAATTTTTGGCCCTCCCTTCATTCCAGAGAAAACCTGAATTATTACAGTATTAAAAGATAAAATATGTTGATATCATATATATATATATATATATACATATTTTATGCATTTCTGAGTTTCTAAACTTTTTCTGTGTTGTCAGATGGCTTTTGTGTGGTATGCTGACCGGTCATATATCAAAACTGCTATGGGGAAAGTTGTGATGTAGAAGTGATAACTGGTATAAGGGACTGACGAATCCTAAATCCCTGTTCTGAATTTCCAACCTTGACACATAAACTTTTTTATGTTATACATTTTTGGTCTTGATCTTGATTTGAAGTTGGAGAATCTGAATTAGAATCCTAGCCCTGACATTTATCGCATGTATGACCATGAGCAAGCCAGTTAATTTATCAGTGCTTTAGGTCGTTCTCTAAGACAATAAGTTGCACAAAAGGCATTGGTAGAAGAAGTTTTCTCATTCAGGAGTTCCCGGGTGAATTCAGAGAAACAATCTCTATCCTCTTAAATATGAGGATATAACTTGAGAAGTAGTGGGTAAACTAATATTTGTTATATATGTATAAAGACACCCACAAACAAACACATTTCCTTATTTGTGATATGACACGGATGTTCAGGAGAAGGCTACGAAGGCTATGCGTTAGATCCTAGCTTTGGCAGTTTCAACCAGATGGAAAGGTTTCATGTAAGGGTGGTGGCAGATGGTGTTGGCTGCCATAGGTCCAGTCTACTTTAATGTGGAGGGACTTATCTCCAGAAGGCTGACCAGTAGGTGATGGATCCTCTGGCCATGCTAAGCCATGAAACTGATAAAACACACACACACACACACACACACACACACACACACACATGCCCTCAGTCTTATACAATCCACTTTCCTTTCTGCAGGGATAGAAATGGAGTGAGGGAAACAAGGGCAGAGGGTTTTAAGACTTACTGAGTTTTTAGCTCATCTACAAACATGAACTTAACTTTTAGTACCCTCTAGCATGCTCCCATGCACTTACTGTATGTACACAGAGTGGAAAATATATTTTAAGCAGATACGAATATGGGTCTTGGTTTTGTTTGCCTTGCAGGGGTCAGGCTTACTTAGCACCCCTGTATGATTTCCTCACCTAAACCACTCAGAAGACGACCCTGTAATATGATAAGATGCACTTCCAAGTGGCAAGTCTTAATTTACAATACACACAAATCCTACTTTCAAGTAGTGGGTTGAGGGAATATTAATCAGGCCTGTGCAGCACAGAAACTGTATAGCTTATGTGTGCCTGAGTGAGGTGAAAGCGTCCAGGTCACAGTGGAGTGTTTATTCTCCTTTGCGAGGAGATCTGGCTCCATCATTCACTGCAGCTTAATGGCCTTAATGTTTTCCAAAGACAAAGAATAAACCTTAAAATATCAGTACAAAAGATGAAGACAGCCAGGAGTAGCCAGCACAGGCAGAGCCAGGAGCCTGTGGCCTCTAAAGGCGGAGAATCTATTTATATGGGAAGGGGAAGCTAACAGACCTTACTCATGCTATTTCAGGAGAAAACAAAAATCAGATGCTAATTTGGCTGTTTTCCTTTGCTCCCTATAAGGAAGGTCCAATGCCCCACCCTCCGGCCGCATCATTTTCCTGTACTAGGACTTACTTAATATAGATTTTGCTGCCTACTGTCACTGGGGATTTCTCACGGTGACCTCTAAAAGATGGCATAATTGGCCTGTGCCTAATTTCCTCCTGTCTCATAGAGCTGTGGAAACCTCCATGCTTGTGCAATTCCAGCTGGCTTAAATTCAGGAAGCTAGGAGTTTCTTCTCCATGTCTAATATCTGTGACCTTCAGGGAAAATGGTCAGGGTTACAAGCCCTTAAGAGGGGTAGGAGAGGGAAAAGGATATTTTGAAGAAGAATTTTTTTTGACCTGTGTTCTGTCTGCCTTTTTCATTAGGTATATTATAAGTTTTCAGCCCTATAAGAAGGGTTTATGGAACTATCAGGGTAGTTTAAATGGAAAGGGTCAAAATGAAGGGGTGGGAGAAGCGGAGGAAGGAAAAGCACCTAGTGGAATTGTCATCTGGAAGAATTAGATTCATTCTCCTTATCCTCAGAGGGGAAAATGAGGACTAATGGCTGGAAATTAAAGGGTCAGAGGGTATTTTTTCTCAATCATTATAAGAGAAATCTTCCCTAAAATTAACCAAAATGGGATTGACTTCCCTATCACTGGAAGTATTCAAGCAGAGACTTGAAGTCCAGAGATACTGTAGAAGAAATGTATGGACCAGTTTAGAATTAGATTACTTAACTTCAAGGTGTTTTGCAACTGAGATTCTGATTTTCAGATTCTAAGATTAGGATGCTTCCTTAGGCAACTTTAAAATCCAATCTCTCAACCACTAGAGCATGCTTACCACCTACCTCCTTTTGGGGGGGGGAGTTCTTCACAAAATTGTCCTCTCTCAATCCTGTCCACTAAACCCCTCTAAATGGAAACTGGGGAGAAGAGAATACATGCTTTGGGTATTTGGGGACAAGGGAAAGTGTGGGGAAGGCTGTGCGTATTAGTGTTCTTTCCACACTCCACCCATCCCAACCTTGTAAGTTCATAAGTTTTAAATATATATATATAAGTTTATATATGTTTATATTATATATATTTATATATGTATATGTTTTTATATTTGTTTTATATATATAAGAGTTTATAAGCAGTGGGTTTAAATGAGGTTTATTGAAAATAAAGACAACAATATACCTACCAGTTTTGTTTTCCCTTCCTTGGAGCTATTTCACCATTGGATCATAGATTCAAGAGGAACTCTGTAGGTCATCTAGCCAAATTTCCTCATTTCTATATGAGGAAATTAGAAGTGAATTACCCAAGGTCATAGAGATAATATGGAATAGATTCAGGAACTGAAGCTCAAGGGGCCAGATAAAATAGTGGATGGAACAGATTAATTGAGATGATGGTCCTTTTGTGTTTCTTCCTTTAGATTTTAAGAAGCAGATTTAAATCCCTAATTTCCATACAAGCCTTTTCCCCCAAAATCTGAAGATGTTTGATCCTGTGATTTTAACTAAAGAGGAGCAATGAAGATACAGACAATATTTGGGTGTCTGAATTTGGCAAATCCAACAAATGTTTATGGAGTGATAAAGAAACCAAATCTCTCAGATCTTAAAGTCATAAAGTCCATCTTACTGATACAATTCAATAAAATTAAGTGAAACATTTGTATAAGCATTTACTATATGTAACACACAGTCCTAGGCACTTGAGTTCAAATTCTGTCTCTAACACATATTGGCTGTGTGACCCTAGGCAAGTCATTCAAACTCTCAGTTCTCTAGGCAACTCTCTAGGACTCCAAGTTGCAGAGGAAGTGCTGACCTGCTTTACTAGAGAAATTTTCTTCACCTGGAAATGCCCTATACCAATGAAATTACAAGTCCAACCCCTATGAAATATTCAACCCAAATAAGCAAATCTGATAATAATTTGGAAAGAGAGAGAGAATTTGAATACTCAGGGACAATCAGAAAAGCCTTTTTACAAGAAGGGCCACCTGAGCTGGGCTTTGAAAGATTCTGAGAGGCAAAGGTAAAAATAGAGCACATTCTAGGCTTGGGAGATAATCTATGCAAAGGCCTGGACTTGGAATGTGCAATATGGGGCTCAGAGAATGGCAAGGAAGCTATTTTGGCAGGAACATGGAATTCATGAAAGAAAACAATGTGAACTAAGTCTGGGGAGGCAGGCTGTAGGCAGACTGGGAGGGACTTTAACTGGAAGGTTGAGAAAGTCCTGTAATCTGAAAAAGGGCATGATGTATTCACATCAACAGTATGAAAGGAAAAGTTCTGGGCCCAGAAACAGAGAGAGTATATAGTGGAGAGAGTAGGGGGGAGGGGGTGGAGAATAAAACCTTGGGGAAAACTGCAGTTACAGTGTGGTAGATGGATGGTGAACCATGATAAAGCATCCTAATTTTCTGTTTGTTAAAAAAAAATGCGGTGGGCAGAGTAATCATAGCACAGGAGAGACTACACAGTACCAATTTATAAGTAAGATCAATGGCCTGATAATACAGGGTAAGCTGCTGGAGATATGTTCACTAAATGATAAGTAGCTCCTACTTTCTCTTC
Source organism: Trichosurus vulpecula (assembly GCF_011100635.1). Taxonomy (NCBI): domain Eukaryota; kingdom Metazoa; phylum Chordata; class Mammalia; order Diprotodontia; family Phalangeridae; genus Trichosurus; species Trichosurus vulpecula. The sequence goes on along the minus strand of NC_050574.1, from coordinate 343,030,478 downwards.
TGGACCCGGTATATTTGCTGCTGCCCCAGCTCCTGGTTAATTGGTCTGAAGTCAAAGTGAATGGGCAATAACAGCACCAAGTCATTACTATTTGATAGCTCCTCAGTGGTTCATTCTAAAGGAAACATTAGTTCAGTGACTACATCCAAATACAATTGCTTTCGATTGTCACCCAATCATCAGGTCGCCAATGGCAAGTAAGGATTAACTCAAACCTCCTCTCCCTCTGGACTCTTTCTTTTGGTGATTTCATACCCTCCCATGGTTTCAATTATCACTTCTACGCAAGAGGACTCCCAGATCTCCTGTGGGCTTTGTCTAAAAGTACAACCACCTGCTGTACATCTGTACCTGGATGTTCCACTTCATCATATTCAGTTTAACTAAACAAAGCTTTATTAAATGCTCCCTCTGGACATTGAGCTGGGGGCAGGGCATACGAAATCAAAAATGGTGTAATCATCCCTGCCCTCAAGGAGTTTGTTAGGGGAATACAACATGCATACATACATACACATTTGTATGCATGTTTTATTTTCCTACAAATTCATATATGTATGTATACATACATAAATGTATATATGTGTATGTATGTGTGTGTGGGTATATATGCATACATATACATATATACACATTTATTTCAAAGTCAAATGTGATAAGAGTCAAAAAGAGAGCCAGTGAAGTACTCTAGGAATACAAGAGGAGGAGAGAGCAGATTTAAGAAGCAGGAGGGTTAATAAGGTGGCTTCCCAGAGAAAGTAGCTTGTGAAGTGACCCTTAGGGATTGAGCAGGCTGACATCACAATGGATATATACCTAGTGTGGCAAGGGATCAGAGCCCAATTTTAGCTAGAAAATGGGGAATATGAAGGACAATACTATAGAATAAGGCCGGAAAGGCTAGTAGGAGTGAGATTATGAAAGGTCTTAAATGGAAGGATAAATAGTTGATACTTTGTCCTCTAGGGAGTCATTTCAGTTTGCGATTAGACTAAGGATATCACTGTCTAATTTTTCTTCCTTATGGATTAGGAAGATTATTTTGGCACCTGTTTAAAGGTTGGATTAAATGAAATATGGACTAGAAGAAGGGAGATCAATTGGGATGCTATTATAATGATACAAGCCACTTGACAACGCTATCTTCCTAATGCTCCGTTCTTACCATGTTACTATTATCCTTCTCAAAAAATTCAGTGGCTCCCTATTGGCTCCAGAAAAAAAATACAAATTCCTTAGCCTGGCTTTTAAAGTCCTTTACAACCTGGCTCCAATTAATACGTTCCCAGCCTTATAGCTCGCATTTCAGTACTGTGACCATTAGACAACATGGAGTTGTTTCTTGAAGTCAAAATTCTATCTCCCACCACCTGCCATTTGCATACTTTGTCTCCCAAGCTTTGAATGAGCTTCCTCTTTGCTTCACAGGTTCTTTTTCTTCCTTCAAGAGTCAGTTCCCTAGGAAATCCTTTGCTACTGCTATTCCCTGGCAGTTAATAGTGTTATCTTCTTACTTAAATTACCCCAAAGTTATCAATGGACCTTTTGTATCTCTTCAGTAGAATGTAAACTCCAGGCAGGCAGGCAGGCAGGCATTCTAATCATTGTTTATATCTGGCTTAGTGATTTGTATATAGTAGGCTCTTAGTAAATGCTTATTACAATGAATTGGTGCCCTCAACCCATAGATAATATATTTTCATGAAGATTTTAGAAGGGTGAGAAAAAAAGGCATGTAGGTCTTTAGCCACCAATGTCTTCTTGGACATAACATCGACAACAAAAGAAGCAGCAACAGCAAAAAGAACAAAGACTAGCTTTTATAAAGCCCTGTAAGGACTGTAAAGCATATTACAAAAATATTATCTTATTTTATAATATTATTAAATCTTTGATTAATCTGAAATCTTTCACAAACTACTTTGTTCCATTTCTAAGAAATATTGAAAATCTATTGCCGGGTTCCTTTAAAATTTTAATGCCTGCAAGCACAGAACTTTGCTGTACATCTTTGATCGAGTCCGGCTGCCTTTCTCCCCTTCAAATGCTCTTTCAACTCCTAACAATCTATGATTTGATGCTTGAAATATTCAATCTAGCATTACTTGGATTCATGTCATCAGTTTCTATGTTACATTGGATATAGGAACAGGGAATGCTTGGTGTCTAATGTTACCCGAATTTTTTCAAAAGCTGTTGTGGATACAGAATGATCTATTCTCATCCCTGTTGTTTTAGAGGCCACCTCTTTGCCACTTCAGCATCCCAATAGTTTTGCACACCCTTTATAGCCTTTAGACTTCAGAACATTTGAACGATTGGCAATAGACCCCAGTGGTGAAATATACATGTCCACTTGCAGACCAGACTTCAGAAGCTGCATTAATCCCTACTCCTTATTGGAAAATGAAAGTCCTTGACTTAGGCATGAATGTAACTGGCAGTGCTCCCATTATTATAAAGCATTCTGCCAAGCAACAGCTATTTGGTGTTTTTTTGCTTCCCTTCTCCTCTCCCTCACTTCCTTCTTCCCATTCTTTTTTCTTTCACTACCAGACCACCTGTCACTTTTCTAATCTGTAAGGTCACAAATCTGAATTTGTTAAAAATACCTTTTCTTTGAAATAGAAGCAATATCAGAACACCTGAAAAGAGGCATAGTTAGTTTACCCTTTAACATCTATGGGCATTCTGGGAACAGTACCCATGTAAGTAAAACCTGAAATTAGACTTACAGGAGAAAAAAAAATCTTTCTTGACCTATGAAGCAGCAAGTTAATTTAAACTTTATCTTTGATAATCTCCCTCTCTCTCCTTTATTTATTTCATTTCTGAGATTTAGATGGAAGGTGTTTTTATAATTAAATGCAAGGAGGAAATAATATCACACTGACAAAGCTCCTAATCTTCCCAAGATATTAATAGTTATTGAATCAAACTAGCCCATCTTTAATCCTGGGGCTCACCATGCCAACGCAGAGTATAAGAATGAAAAGAGGATAATGGCAACTTTACTTTCTTAAATTGAAAGAACATCACACAAAATTGTTAAGTGGTAAGTATATCATGAAAATGCAGCCATGCCCCATATAAGTGTGGTCAATTCATGCCATCACGCACTACCTTCATTTAGCAGATTAAAAGTAATCCTAAATACTTGTCCAGTCCAATATTTGTAATATTGTTCCTCTGGAATTAAGTGCATCTAAACTAAGTCATGCTATTATTGCCTGAACTTCAGAAGGCAAGTAGAAAAAGTTGGACAATAGCAGACACTAGGCTTCCTATCTCATCTTAGCTCTGCCATTGATTAACCCCATGACCCTGGGTCAGTCATTTAACTAGAAGATGGTCCTCAGTTTTCTCATTGAAAAATAAAGTGGTTTGATTAGGTAACTTCTAATGTCTACTTTGCCTCTAACTATATTTCAGAGTTTATGATTCAATGACCTTTCAAACATACATAATAAAGTCTCATCTGAAGGTAGAAGCTAAGATCATTTGATCTCTTCTGGTCCTTTTCAGCTTTAAGATCTATTATTCTGGTTCTAAGACTACCAGGAACTGGTGCAGTGATTTTGAAAGTGTTCTCCTTTTTCTCTGAATTGGTATCCATAAATCTCTATCTGAAAGGCCTAAGAGAATTGTATTGCTAGGAGTTTTGTGGTTGTAGCGAGACACAAAATCTTATGGCTTAACCTGTAGTCCTTAAATGCCCCCAAACTATGTTCACACGAAAGTAGATATTTTGAGCCTGGCATTGTAGGAATAGAAACTCAGTCTAGAACCTAGATAAAGAAATCAATGGGAAGATAGTAGGGGATGAGAAGGAAGAAGAAAATATTGTCTGCCTTGGGCTACTGTGGCCTCTAAGAATTGAAGAAACAAAAAAGTCAAAGTCTCTGAAACCAAAGAGCTCTGATTCCACATCAAATATCCCACAGTTTATTAAAATGAGTTGGGGTGAATTGAATTGAGTTAAGATGACAGATTCTAGTTATGAATCATGCTAGTTTATTCCAGTCCTTATAAGGAAATAGAATTCAGCTGTCTGATAGTTACCTCATATCATAGTATGGGGGGAAGCATAGAGATGATCAAACTAGGGATGCATGGACTTTTCCTGTGCTAATATGTCCGCTCAGGTATATATTAGGATTGGAGGTATAGGCATGAGAGAAACTACGTGTCCCATGTCAACTTTTTAACCTCAAAGAGGCAAATGAGGCTCACTATTATTACCTTTTATGGTAATGGCCTTTTAATGTAATATTAAATTGTTTAGTTGTCTTTCAGTTGTGGCAGCCTCTTTGTTACCCTGTTTGAGGTTTTCTTGACCAAAATATTGTAGTGGTTTGCTATTTTCTTCTCAAGCTCATTTTACAGATGAGGAAAGTGGGACAAACAGGGTTAAGTGACTTGCCCAGGGTCACACAGCTAGTAAGTGTCTGAGGCCAGATTTGAACTCAGGAAGATAAGTCTTTCTGACTCCAAGTCCACTGTGCCACCTAGCTGCCCCAAATTAGATTGCTATCATTAAATATTTAATTAGTATCATTATTATACTGAGGCACTGATGTTAGTGGACAGTCACTGCAGGCTAGCTGGTAATCTTTAAAAAATATGTGCACACACTTAGTTCTTATTAGTAGTAAGATTACAATCTGTTAGGTTCATAGATGTAGCATAGGGAGAGAGCTCATTTAGAGCCATCTAGTTCAATACCATCATTTAATAGGTAACTTTGACAGATAACAAGGTGAGGCCCATTAAAAAAATAGGTGACTTGCCCAGGGTCACATAGGAAGCAAATGTCAGAGGTGAGATCTGAACCCATATGCTATGACTCCAAAGTAGGTACTCTTCTCACTACCATACAGCCTACCTAATGTAATCGATGAGATGAGGTAGGAGCTACCTTTTATTCCAATATTCCTCTATATTAAGGTCTGTGGCCATTAATACTTTTAATATTCCTTAATTTATTTATTTTATTTTTAAATTTATATAATTTATTATTAATTTAATATCCTTTAATTAATTAATACTTTTAAGGTCCTTTAAATACTTTTAAAAAACAATGCCTCCAGAATCATCTTTTTTTCTATGAGGGGGAAAGGCAGGGCAATCAGGGTTAAGTGACTTGCCCAAGGCCACACAGCTAGTAAGTGTGTCAAGTGTCTGAGGCTGAATTGGAACTAAGGTCTTCCTGATTCCAGGGCCAGTGCTCTACTCACTGTGCCACCTAGCTACCCCAGAATCATCTTTTTACCTGCAATTTCCTTCACCTTAAGATTCAGTCCAGGTATGGAATATATATGACATATCCAAATAAAGAAAGATATAAAGGATAAAAATGTGAATAGAAATTGGGTAATACCTATCAAGCAAATTGATTTACATTAAAAATCTATGTGGTATGGAAAATAATTTATTTTTCTTTTTTCCTGATTTTTCCCCCCGCAAAGGAGGGCATTAGACAAGGAGGAATAACCAAAGGCAGTCAATTACTGCTACATTGGAACCAACAGAGCAATAGAGTCATTAGCATAAATGAATGAATGAGTGAATGAATGGAAGTCAGAATCGACCAGATGGAATTCTTCCTTCTCAGTTCTTCTCCAGTCTGTGGTAGCACCTCAGGTTAGGTTTTCCCTCACCCAGACTTACTCTGCTCCCAACCACAGTGGCATGTCTGGGATGTCTTTCTCCCCACAACAAGGCCTTGTCCAAAGTCTAAGTTCTGCCCCCTTTGCAGAAGTTGTCTAATAAAGTTAATTTGATAATGCCTTTCATCCCTTTTGCCTGGAGCTTTTTTTAATAGTGCTTACCCCCGCTAAGGAGAATGAGAGGAGGGAAAGGGAAGAAGGGATGTAGGAGGGAAGGAAGGAAAGGAGAAAGGTAGGGGAGAGAGGGGAAAAAGGAAGGAAGTATTAGAGGAAGGAATAGAAGAATTAAGGAAGGAACAAAGGGAAGGAAGGATGGAGAGAGGAAGGATCCTTTATGTTAGAATCAGCAAAATATGACTATTGGAATTCACATAGTTGGCTAATAGGAAATTGTCACTGCAGATGTTGCTTCATGAATCTTGCTGTAATCACGCCACTAAAACATTTGGGCACTTCAGAAATCTTTAATAATCAGTGTAACAAGTAGCCTTATTTTTGTCAGGGAAATGATTTTTAATATAAACTGAATAAAAACTTGGGGAAAGAACATAAATCTCAGGTTTAAAAAAGATAGCAGGCTCTTACAATAAAGAATGGTATTTTGTATTGGTTACCATAGCTGCCACTATTCATACAGAATTCGGCATTATAGCAATCAGTTTTCCATTGTGCTTCAGGGTATTAAAAGTAACCTACAAAGTTACAAGCTTAACTTGCCATTTAAATTGAAATATTAATCAATGCTATGAATGTTATGAATTGAAGGCCAATTTGTATGTTTTGTTCATCACCATTGATGTGGGGTACTAAAGGCTCCCTCATTTCCCCCATTGCGCTTACATCTCATTTAATTCACTCTGACCTTCTGAATAAATAAGACTCACAGGTAAATGGAACAAGGAGGGGATGGAAAGGAGAAGTAAAATCGCCTAGCACTGTACTGTGCCCCATGTGGGCCAGGATCTTTCTGAAGCTCAAGCCTCTTCCACCTTACATTTTCCAAAGCCTTACTGAAATCAGCAGGTGAGGGACTGGAAGACAGCAACCACACAGGGCCTTGGTCTTTCTTCTAACACTAAGGGACACCAGAATATCCTAGAGTGCATTTCTTGTCTAATATCATTAACTGGTTCAATCAATGAATTAATCAGTAATCATTTATTAATTGACTGCTATGGCCCAGGGACTGTGGTTAGGCCTGGGCACACAAACACAAAAATGAAAACACTTCTTTCCTGAGGAGCTTAAAAAATAACAAAAATCAAATGAGGCAAAATGATAATAATGTATTTAAATATACTAGAAAGAAACAAACAAGAAAGAGACCCTATTAGTCATGTAGTGACAACATTAGAAATAAGGCATTTGTTCTTTGATAATGAAACTTCGAACCCTAGATGTTTAAAATCTGAAAAGGAAGAAAGAGAGGGTGAGAGGGAATGGGGAAGAATTCTCCTTCTCAGACCCTCCGTCTTCCTTTTCCAAATGTCCAATTCTTTTTGCCTTCCCTTTTTCCTCTCCCTTCTCCTCACCCGGGATGGTGGCGGGGCCACCCAAAACTCTGTTTTTGATTGGTCATACTTTCCTCTTGTCACCGATTACAGATCAGAGACTTGTCCCAAAGAAAGAGAAAGGGGATTCCCAAAATGGTTATGGATGCTGTGTTACTGTGGGAGTATTAAGGGAGTTATTATGAGACTGTTCTTATTGAGAAAGCCTTTTATGGAATAAGTCTGTGTATTACAATTGTTTATTGAACCACTGGAGGGAAAATAAGGAGAGAGGAAAATATGATGATTTCTATCATAAGCATTTTTTGGGAAAAGGAGCCATCTGTAATTCTAGCATCATATGCCCAGGTCAGGCTCAGAACTGATCTTCCCAGCTGAAAGTGATCTCTCTCTCCCCAAATTTTCCCAGAATATTTTGTCTTAACCTTTCTTCAACCCCCTATCACATTTTACTTTGTGTTATGGTGCCTTGTCTACATTCCCCTTTAGAAGACTTTAAGCCCCTTGCAGGCAGAGACGAAGTTGTTTTGTTGTTTTCTTTTTGTTTTGTTTTTTTTTTATCCTTAGTTCCCTTTAGAACTGGAATAGAGGTGTTTTACGTTATTATTTGGCAGCTAAGTGATGCAGTGGATAGAATGCAGGGCCTGGAGTCAGGAAGACTCATCTTCTTGAGTTCAAAACTGGCCTCAGACATGCACTAGCTGTTTGACCCTGGGCAAGTCACTTAATCTTGTTTGCCTCAGTTTCCTCATCTGTAAAATGAGCTGGAGAAGGAAATGGTAAGCTTGCTCTAGTATTTTTGGCAAGAAAACCCTAAATGGGGTCACAAAGTATCAGACGGGACTGAAAAATGACCAAACAACAAGAACAACATTAGCATTTCCTTTTGCCACCACACCTCTGTAAAGGAACTTAGTTGGGTGGAACCACTAATGCTTACTAATACATTAAATTATATAAAAATTCTTGTTACCAAAGTTCTTGGCACTGTTGAATGATTCCGCATCAAAAACAGATACGATTTTATCAGTGGAAATGAAATTAAAGAAGAGGAATTACCAACTTCTTTGCTTCTGAACTATAAAGACAATGAAACTTTTCCAGCTTCTAGTTGAAACCTTCCGTATATGTTGTTACCCTCATTAAAATCTCTGTGAAGTTCTTGAGAGCCGGGACTGTCTTGCTTTTCTGTTTGGATCCTCGGTACTTTGCACAGTGCTTTGAACGTAGTAAGCACTTAATAAATGCTTTGCTCATTAATTACCTCTTTTTCTGTGTGGGCATAATTATCTTGGTACTTTCTACTGCACATTATTTTGACTTTCTTAATTTCATTTCTTATATTTGTCAACCAGCTTACATTTGGAGAATAACAACACCTTCACACGATTCAGTGGTCATTTTTAGTTCTGTATAATCTGTAGGAATATATGGCAGAATGTATGACTTCTGTTGTCCTCTGTCTTCATGAGGCTTATCCTCTCCACCATATCATGTGTGCTAACTTTATAATAGTGGAGATATTTCAGATAGATAAATGCTTCTCAACCATAGTTATCAACACCAAAGGATTCCTGGATCACTGCCTTGGGAATTTATCGTGTCAGTTGTCATTGCCAGAGTTCAAATATTGTTTCTGAAAGACTGAAAATATGACTCCAGACTTTCGTTGCATCTGTGAATGCAGCTCAAACAAAAAAAAAAGACTAAATAAAACTGGTTACATGATCTTTCACTCCACTGATGAGTAAAAGATGCCATTGGTATCAATATTGTAGGCCTTAGTGTCACAAAGGGACTTCAGTATCCTCGTGAACTGTTTTGGTAGCTCATATGCTTGAATTACTAGAGTAAGTATGGTATAGATAGGGAAAAAACTTTGGACTTGGAAGTAGAGGGTCTGGGTATAAGTCTCAGACATACCATTTACTAGGTGGGCTTTCCTGTGCTATGACTCCAAAGTAGGAACTAATTAAAGTGGGTGCTGGTTAATTTCTTTGTGCCTCAATTTGTTGTTGTTGAGTCATTTCAATCATGTCCAACCCTTCATGAGCCCATTTGGGGGTTTTCTCAGCAAAGATGCTTCAGTGGTTTGCCATTTTCTTCTCCAACTCATTTTACAGAAGAGGAAACTGAGGCAAACAGGGTTAAGTGACTTGCCCAGGGTCACACAGCTGGTAAGTGTCTGAGGTTAGATTTGAACTCTTGTCTTCCTGACACTTTCCTCATCTATATAATGGGGGAGTTAGACTAAGTGATTTCCAAGATATCTTCCAGCTCTAAAGCCTAGAGGGATTTTGAATCTATTCAAAGTAAAAGACAGATCCCATGAACATTACTGTCACAGCGTCCAAAGAAGACTTAATGAGGTTATATATGTAAGTAAAGAGCAGACTTCCAAATTCAGAGCCAAAATTAGTAAGGGAATAAGAACATATTTCACATAGGTTTTATATGTTCTTTGGATGTGCTTTTGAGGATGACTATGACTAAAGTTAGCACTGAATTTTAAGGTCTGGTGTAGAATAAAGCACAAATATCCTTTGTACTTGAATAGAGTTCTGTCTACGTGTGGTAGATGAGCACAACTCATCTGGCTGTCTCTATGATCAATGCCAATTGTTGCAGCTAAATCAATAGTACGGCAATCTGCGCTGATCTCCAGGATGGCTGAAGAGCATAGATAACTGAGCTACAATCCATTTATTTCATACATACTGACCTGTCTTAGGAGGCTTGCTTAACTAACCACTTTCAAAACCAGGAACAGCTAAATATGAAAAAGAATGTCTATTTAGCTAAGTCCTGTGGGGCCCTTTGCACTGAAAAAGCAAAGAAAAGGGGGAAAAATGGAGGTCTTAGGAAACATCAGAAATATACCCAATAAGCAGAACCTATTGTGACATTTGATGACTTAGTATTGAAAAAAAAGACTTAAGTTACCAGTCACATGATCTGGACCAGGAGTCCAAATGCAGTCAGAGTCAACCTGGGTTCCTAGTTACTGCCAAAACAACAATTAATGAACACATATTAAGTGACTACTGTGTTAAAAGGAAGGGAATAAACATTTTTATAGCACCTATGTTCCAGGCATTATGCTAAGAAGCTTTACAAATGTTATCTCATTTGATGCCCGAAACCACCCTGTGAAGTAGGGGTTATCATTCCCATTTGGCAGTTAAGAAACCTGAGCAAACTGAGGTTCTGTGACTTGCCCAAGGTCACACAGCTACCAAGTATCAGAGGCTAGATTTAAACTCAGACCTTCCTGACCCCTCCACCCCTCCCCAGGCTCACCTCCCTATCTACTGCTCCACCTAATTTTCACAGATACTGGATGAACACTTGTTTGTTTATCTAATTTTATCATCTTACCCAATGTTCATGACAAATATGACTTGTTACACAGGTGGAGATGGAATTAAGACATCCAATGATCTGTCCTATGTGTCTCCATTCATAAAGTTCAGAAGCTACAAAAACATGTTAGACCTTAAATGATTTACCATGATTTCAAAACACATTTAAGAAATTTGGTTATTGAATCAGTAGTCTTTTATGGAGCATATTGGTACAATATCATGTGGCTTTCAGGAAGCTCCTATACTTCTCTATTCTTCAGTGTCTTTATGTAAAATAGGAACAAATTCTACCTCACTCTGAAGTAAAATTGCCAGATTAGTAGGCTGATAGTAATAAAGTGATTTGAACTACATTAGAAAAATGAGCACGGTGAGTGCCAAATATTGTTATTTTCTCCAATTGCTTTCTCAATGCAGGCATTTAGTGATAGGGCTCTTTTCCTTACCCATAGAATCCAACAAGTCCATAGCTACAATAGATTTCCTGATCATTACCTCTTTCTTCTCTACCTTCTTTATGTGCAGCATCTCTGGCAGTCAAGTAATCCCCTGAAAGGCACCTTGTGACATAATTCTTCAACATCTGTTCTATTTTTCTTTATCATCAAACTAGACATCTATCTGTAAATCCATCTATTTATCCTTTGTGCATTTGTTGCTGATGTTGATATCCCAAATACAATGCAACAATTGACTTCCTATCTCTTGAAGCTGAAAGAATATTCTGCCTTATTTTCTTCTTTAGACTACATACAATTAAACAAACCAACCCCCCCCCTTAAAAAAACCCACAAAAAACACCACCCTGCAGAGCCATAGCAGGAGGGAACAGATCCCTCCTTCTGCCTCCTCACTGATACTCTGCCCAAAGTATGTGTGTGCCCATTTAGAGCAGAATGCCACTGATTCACAGCTCTGTGTGGCTGCTGCTGCCTTCGTCACTTTGGAACACATCTCTGTGAGATGTGTATACACCGAAGTGATGGATCTGGGAGTTGAGGGAGTTATCTTTCGTAGATAATGCCCAGAATTGGAGGGGGTGGGGGAAGGTGAACAGCAGATTTGAGGCATCATTGTTTGACGTAGTAAAATGTACCCCCAATTTTTTTCTCTACCATGTGTAAATGCAGCTTCTAATCCACAGTCAGGAGGTAATGGCCCCCCAAATAATTTCCTATCTATAAAATTAGTTTTGCAAACTCTATGCTGTATCTTAATTGATTAATTTAGCTAGATGTAATTTCCTGTCTGTAATGAGGATGAGGAGAGACCATAAAGTATAGTTTAAACGAGAATGCACAAATTCTTAATCTACAAAGGCAAATTGTATATATCTGTCTCTGATTCCCGCTCTCATGCTAGGATTTGGGGATTGTGGTAGAACAAATCCACCTTGTCTTTTTAAGGTCCTATAGATCCAGACTGGAATAGGAAGAGGGATCAGAAGATAATAGTTTAAGCTTGAAGGGCTCTTGGGGGACATCTAGTTCAACCCCCTCATTCTGCAGATGAAGCAACTGAGTCCCAAGGAGGTTAAATGACATGCCCAAGGTCATACAGGTGATAGGTATTAGATGTAGGATTTTAGCCCGGGTCCTTTGACTCCAGAGGCTGGACTTTTTCTCTTATACTACATGGAGGACAGAGCAAGTCACAAAGCCTCCAAAACAACACATACCCCAAACTCTGGGGTATCTCATGGAAAAGAGATGCCCTATACGGCATGTGAGAGACCCAGAATACTTAATAGTTCTCTAGTGTGTGATAAAACCAAAAACTCAACAAGCAAAAACCAACAACTCACTGCAACTGCAGCCACCAGCGAAGCAAGCACCAGGGCTGACAGCCCAGGAAAATGACCCACTTCTTGCAGACTCAGACAAAAAGGCTTCACTTAGGCCTAGGGAAAGTGTCTCTAATAAGGCCATCCGTTAACCGAGTCGCCTGAGTCCCTCTCAGCCATTCTTCACTTGCCTCCCTCCCTCCTTCCCTCTCTGAAGGAGCCATTAATGCAGCAGGGGCCAAGGAAAATGAAGCTGTTGGGCTCAGTAAATATTCCTAAGCCCTGCGCAAAAACGCAAGCCCATTATTCAGACTCTCGTGTCGAAGGCACATTTTGATCCCATCCATTTAGAAGAGAGGTAGAAGAAAGCAGGCTATCTGTGCAGCAGCACTCAGTCACTGGCCTCCTTGGATCGCAGTCGGCCTAGGAAGGCTCAGTCAAAGTCTTCGTAAGTATCAAAGCCGGGAGCAAAGGTAGGATTAGCAAATGCTTGAACCCCCAAATACCCAGATAACAATGAAAGGCAGTGTTCCCATGGATGCTACACTGGATGAAGATTCAATTGTCTTGCAATTTACTTCCTGCTCTCCTAGTGACTTGATGCGTACCATGGAGAGAGTCACTGAACCTTTTTGTGACTGATTTGTCATCTCTAAAAAGGACCTCATGCTTTTCTTCCAGTGCTAAGGATGCTGAAAAGGGTCATGAGATGCTGAGCCATACCTAACCTATGGGAGGGGCCTGTGTGGCAATGAATTTACACTTCAAAGTCACCAGGGAACTAGTTTCCAAATTTTTTCATAGAAAGGAAGGCTATCTAGCAGTAGTAGAAAGAACAGCAATTGATTATAGGACAGACGAGATAGAGTATGTTCTAAGCTCTGCCTCTAAACAGCCTTGTTACAGGCAGCTAGGTGGTACAAGAGAGAGAGTGTGAGCCTGGAATCAGGAAGACTCAAGTTCATATCCAGCCTCAGATGCTAGCTATGTGACCCAGGGGAATAACAAAAAACAACAAACAACAATAAAAACTAACATTTATGTGGCTCTTACTATGGGCCAGGTGCTGTTTGAACACTTTACATTGATTATCTCATTTGATCCTTACAACAACCCCACGAGGCATTATTATGACCTCCATTTTTTTTGGAGGGGGGAAGTCAGGGCAATTGGGGTTAAGTGATTTGCCCAAGGTCACACAGCTAGTAAGTGTGTCAAGTGTCTGAGGCCGGATTTGAACTCAGGTCCTCCTGACTCCAGGGCCTGTGCTCTACTCACTGTGCCACCTAGCTGTCCCCATCTTATAGAGGAGGAAACTGAGGCAAATAAAATTTAAGTGATTTGTCCAGGATCACACAGCTAGTGACTGTTTAAGGTTGAATTTGAATTCAGGGCTTCCTGACATCAAGCCTGATACTCTTGCCTTTGAACCACGTACTTCAAGTCACTTAACCTTTGTTTGTCTCGTCCTCAACTCTGAAATGAGGAAATATGGGGATAATAACAGCAGTGACTTCAAAGGGTTATTGTGAGGATCAAATGATCTGTTTGTGAAGCCTGGTATATAACAGGTGCTTAATTAATGTCTGTTTCTTTCCTTTCTTCCTTCCTATGTTTCTTAAATTACTCAATCTCTATGGGCCTCAGTTTCAACTACAACATGAGAGAATTGGATGCCATGAGCATCTTTTCCCAAACTAAAATTCCATGAAACATATCCAAGTAAAGGGAAATTTCAGGTGCTAGGAAAGGCCTATAATGTTTCTTACCTTAAAACTCAGAAAATAGAACAAGCTGCTCCTTGAGCTAGTGGGCTTTCTATAAATGGAAAAGCTCAAGTAGAGACCGAATGACCGATTTTCAAGGATGCTGAAGAAGGGAACTCATGCTCCAGGCAGGGGATAGAGGGAATAAACTCTGAAGTCTTTACTAACAATGAGATTCTATTCTACAATTTCTATTGCAAAACAATTCAGAACTGGTATCTCTCTGTTTTAAATATTTCTTTTTTTTTTTGGCTGAAAGCATTCCACCAAAGTTCAAGTCCATTGCATGCCCTGCTCATAATATGAGAAGAATCTGGTGACCCAGAAGGATCAAGCAATGCACATCTTGCTTCCTGCCTCATTATACATCATCCCCCTCCTAAACTCTACAATCCAACCAAACTGGCCTTCTATCTGTTTTGCAAACTCCATAACACTCCATTTTTTCAACTCTGTGCTTTGTCATTGGCTGTCTCACATGACTGGAATGCACTCCCTCCTTACAATCCCTAAGACTCCTTCTCTTCATTTACAATGAAGCTCAAGAACCATCTTCTGCATGAAAGCTCTGATCCCTCTGAATGCTAGTGCCCTCACTCCCAAACTGTGTTGTATTTTGCTAATTCGTAATAAAAAGAAAATCACTTCATATTTATGGCTGTATGTACTTAGACATGTATTTGTTTTCTCTCCCATTGAAATGTAAGCTCTTTGTAAAAAGAGATTCCTTCACTCTTTGTGCTTATATCTGAAAAACCTAGTAGAGTTCCTGGCAAACAACAGATGCTTAATAAATGCTTGTTACTTGATGCACTGGTTGTTTGACCAGTCATATTGTTCTAGTCACTTAACCTCCCCAGGATTCAATCTCTTCATTAAAAAATGAGGGGGTTGGACTTGATGGTCTCCAAGGTGCCATCCACCTTCAGTTCTAGAAAATCTTGCCAGGCTATAGCACTGAGTGGAATCTAATATTGATTTACATTCAAAATATGACATGCTAAGGTTCAAAAAATCAAGACCATCTGAAAAAGATTGGAGGGAGGAGGGGTCATTGACATCCATTGGATTCAATCATTTGATTTGGCAGCTAAGATATGTGAATTTTTTTGTTGTTGCTGCTGTTGTTTAGTTGTTTTCAGTCATGTCTGGTTCTTCATTACTCCATTTGGAATTTTCTTGGCAAAAATACTGGAGTGGTTTGCCATTTCCTTCTCCAATTTATTTTACAGATGAGGAAACTGAGGTCAACACGGTTAAGTGACTTACCCAGGTTCACACAGCTAATAAGCGTCTGAGACCAGATTTGTACTCATGAAGATGAATCTTCCTGATTCCAAGCCCAGTGCTCTATCCACTGCACCACCAAGCCATATATGTAATGCTAACATAGGCCTTATTAAGAGAGGAGTAATAACATTAAAGGATAAGAAAGTTATAGACCCTTTGTCCTGTGCTCTGATCCCACCACTTCTGGGTGACACATTCTGGAAAGGATACTGATAAGCTGAAGAGTGTCCCCAGAAAGAGAGCTAGGAACGGAAGGGGCCTAAATTCATGCTAACTGAAGAGTCAGATGAAGGAACCGGGGATGTTTAGCCCAGAGAAGAGAAGGCTTAGGAGGAACATGAGAGTTTTCTTGAGGAGTGGGCATGTGGAAAGAGGATTAACTTTATTCTGCTTGGTTATAATGGACAAAAGTAGGATCAATGAGCAAAGCTGTTTAAAAAAAAGTCTTGAGGTATAGTGAAAAAAGGAAAGTTTTCTAAAAATTCGAGTTATTTGAAAGTAGAGCAGACTCCCTTGGTAATTGTGGGGAGTTCTCCCTTTTCTTGAGTTCTTTAAGCATAACTTGTCAGGGCTTTGGAAGATGTGATCTTTGTCCAGATGCGGGTTGAATTTTAGTAGAATATAACATTCCTTCCTACTCTGAAATCCCATGATTTGAAGATCATCAATTCCCTTTTTTTCTATAAGCTTGTGTCTAAGACTTCGAGTGAAACATTACGAGGAAGAAGACTCAAGAAGACAATAGCACTATTTCTCAATGGCCTTTTCCTAGGTTGTCCTTGAAAGAGGTTGCTTGGAAAAATGGGATATAATTAGAAAGGCAGTTCTCCAAGATGGTTTCTTGAGGAAGCTGACCCAAGCTTCCTTAAGTGAAACTACAGCATTACTCACCCTGAAGGCAGCATCAGTTATTTCCAATAATGGCCCGCTCTCAGTGCACTGTAGGATATGAGTCATTAGGGACATGGGTATTCTTCACTTCTCTAGTATCTATGCTAAAAAGCAACCTGTCAAGCCCTGGAATTAGGGCATCAAGATAAGAAGCATAGACATGCTGCAGTGAAAGTGTAAAATCAGTGATTTTGTAGAACAGATATAAAGATAGATAGAGAGTAGGATATTTCATGATGGTGCGTTTATGTTCCCTTGACGCAGATCCATCGTAATAGAACTGCCAATTTGGACCTGAACTGGTAGTCTTTTCCTCCCCCAAAATGAAAATTCCTCCTAAGAAGGAATGGCTGGCTGCAGCTGTGTAGACAAATGAAAATTCATCCATCTGTCCACCACCCAGAGCACTTCTGCTGGGTAAGACTATGCAAATAAGTTTAGAAAGTACGTTCTGCCTTATTGTGGCCTTGGTCCATGGATCCAAAATTCTAAAGGCTTCCTTCACAATCCTCAGGCTTTCCTTCCTATTTCTTGGCAACAGACATCATAATTACTTGTTAGGTAGGTACAGTGCATTAATATTTTCAGGAACATTTGCTTTGAGGATTGTGAATTAATTTTAAATAAAATTATAGCTTAATCAATTAAATCATAAATAGTATCAGTCTACATATTACTCCACACTTCCAGAAAGTACCCATTTGCAAATAGCCATGTTATTGTTAGTCCCCAAACCTTTTATAACCTGGTTCCCTTTTTATCTTTTTTAATTTTCTTAAATCTTATATTCTATGATGCATTGACACTGGCCTCCTTGCTGTTTTTGGCAGAAGATATTCCATCTCTTGACTCTATGCAATTATCCCCACTTCCTAGAATTTTCTTCTTCCTCATTTTACCCTTCTGGTTTCTTTTCAGTCTCACCTAATATCCCACTGTCTTCAAGAAGCCTTTCCTGGTCTAGGTATTTCCTTGGTGCTAGGGATTTCCCTCTGAGGTTATCTCCAATTTATCTTGTATATATCTTGTCTATACATAGATATTTGAATGCTGTCTCCCCTATAAAACTGTTGGCTCCTCAAACAAGAATTGTTTTTGACTTTCTTTGTGTTCTTATTACTTATCACAGAACCTGGAACATAGTAGGCACTTAATAAACACTTGGTGACTTGTTGAATACTGAGCGGGCAAATTTTGTTTTCCATTTAGTACAGTTCCTCTTGCAATGCTGTTTTACTTGTTGGTAATTTCCTACCACTTTTTTCAGTGACCAGAATAGTGTTATGTATATAATAGTGCCCTGTTATTATTTTTTTCAATGAGTGGATAAATTTCTATTTCTTTCATGGGCTGTCCATGGGTCTCTGATTCCCCAGAGACAGCTCTCTGAGGACAACACTACATGCTCCAAATATGCTTTTCTTTCTTCAAAAGGAACTTTACTTGTCCTATACTCTAATCTACTAGGATCCTCACCAATTCTAGCTAATAGTATAATATGATTCTACCTAATATGGGCCTAAGTGATGAGAGCTTACAGTGTTAGCCCTCCCAGATAAGATATTTCCATTGTGACAAGAATCTTCAATTCTTTAACCAAATATGTGAAACTATAACCACTTTAAGTCTTATTACAGGAGTATGGTGGAAATATTTCTTGGTAAAGCAGCCTATTAGCATTCTTTATTTGATAACAGCTAACATTTACATAGAATTTTAAGCTGCACAAAGCCTTTTGTATTCATTATCTCATTTGATCTTCACAACAACCCTGTGAGAAGAGACATTCTTATTGTCCTCAATTTAGAGAGGAGGAAACTGAAGCCAAGAGAGGTGAAGTGACTTGCCCAAGACCATACAGCTAGTAAGTGTCTGAGACAAGATCTGAACTAAGTGCTTTATGGCTCTGCTTTAAGCCACCTAGATGCCTATTTCATCTAATGGGATCTAACTCCCTAAGGGAAACACACCTGCAAAATGTTGAAAACAACCCAGCCCAAATCTAGAGAAAGCTAACTTGTTATACTTGGGGGACTTCAAATGGGATAACGGAGTTTGGCATCCTCTGGGCAGCAACTGATGATCAAAAAAGTCCTCTTAGTCAATGCTATCAAATCTCTCATTTACCAACCTGATCCACAATTAGAAGGGGTAACTTTCCTTCACCTTGTACCTTTCGGGGACATGCTGGAGCCAGCTTGTACTAACTCTGTAAGAATCAATTGTTAAGTCAACTTCCCAAGACAAACCCAGGAACTATATGAACACAATCACAAAACACTTCTCACACAAATAAAGTTAGATCTAAACAATTGGAAAATATTAACTGCTCATAGATACGGCAAGGCAATATAATCAAAATGACCATTCTACATAAGTTAATTTACTTATTCAATGCCATACCAATAGCACTACCAAAAACATTATTTTATAGACCTAGAAAATATAATAACAAAATTCATCCAAAAGAACAAAAGGTGAAGAATATCAAGAGAATCAATGAATAATAAATGTGATGGAAGGTTGCCTTGCCCTATCAGGTCTCAAACTGTATTATAAATTAGTAATTATCAAAACAATCTGGTACTGGATAAGAGTCATGGATCAGCAGAATGGATTGTGTATACAACACAATGACTTTAGTAATCTAATGTTCAATAAACCCAAAGATCCAGGATTTTGGGACAAAAACTCATTATTTGACAAAAACCTCTGGGAAAACTGGAAAACAGTATGGTAGAAACTAGGTATAGACCAACCAACACCTCATACCATATACCAAGATGAAGTCAAAATGAGTACATGATTTACACATAAAGTGTGGGTCATACCATAAGCAAATTAGGAGATCATAGAATAGTCAGATCTATGGATAAGGATAGAATTTAGGACCAAATAAGATGTAGAGAACATAACAAAATGTAAAATGGATAACTTTGATTATATAAAATTAAAAAGTTTTTGTACAAACAAATCCAATGAAACCAAAATTAAAAGGAAAGCAGAAGATGCGGGGGGGGGGGGAGAGGAGATTTTACAGGAAGTATCTATGATAAAGTCATCATTTCTTAAACATATAGAGAACTGAGTCAAATTTATAAGAATACAAATCATTCCCTAATTGGTAAATGACCAAAGGATATTAACAGGCAGTTTTCAGACGAAGAAATCAAAGCTATCTACGGTCATGTGAAAAAAAAATGCTCTAAATCACTACTGATTAGAGATATGCAAATTAAAATAATTCTGGTGTATCAAAGTGGCTAATAGTCTGACCAAAAAAGGAAAATGAAAAATGTTAGAGGGGATGTGGGAAAACTAGGACACTAATGTATTGTTGGTAGAGTTGTGAGGTAATCTAACTATTCTGGAGAGCAAGGGCTATAAAACTGTGCATACACTTTGATTCAGTCATACCATTGCTAGGTCTGTATTCCAAACAGATTTTTTAAAAATTGAAAATAACCTATTTGCACAAAAATATTTGTTGCAGCTCTTTCTGTAGTGGCTAAGAATTTGAAATTGAGGGGATACTCATCAATTGGAGAACAGGTGAACATGTTGTGATATATGATTGTAATAAGATATTATTGTGCTATAAGAAATGACAAACAGGATGATTTCAGAAAAACCTGGAAAGATATATATGAACTGATCCAAAGTGAAGTGAGCAGAACCAGGAGAATATTGTACACAGTAATAGCCATACCCTATGATGATCAACTGTGAATGACTTAGCTAACCTTAGCAATACAATGATACAAGACAATACAAAAGGACTCGTGATGAAAAATTCTATCAACCTCCAGAGAAAAACTGATATTGTCTCAATACAGACTGAAGCATACCATTTTCTCTTTCTTTTCTTTCTTTGCTTCTTTGTTTCTTTCCTTTCTTCCTTCCTTGATTTCTTCCTTGCTTCCTTTCTTTTTTCTCTCTTTCTTTCTCTTCTTTCTGAGTCTTCTTGTCCAAAATGATTAACATGGAAATGTTTCACATGATTGCACATGTATAACCTATATCGGATTGCTACCCTGGGGTATATAATTTAGAATTCAAAACTTTAAAAATGTTAAAATTATTTTTATATGTAATTTGGAAAAACTAACATGTTAAAAAAAGAATCAAATGTTATATTTTCAGTGTGAGCATTTACACCTCTGAAATCAGCAAATACTAGAAATCAGGGCTTCATGTTTTTGTTTTTGTTGTTGTTATTGATTATCTAGATGTAAAAAAAGTGATGGAGAAAATATTAACAATGCAAATTAAATGGAAAAGTATGTCCTAGAACCCTCCCTTTGCCTTTTGTCATCTAAAAGTCAAACAAAAAAAAATTAAAAACTTATTTACAAAGGCTCATATCCTCATACTCCCCAACCTCCTATCTTCATAAAATACCCTCCCTTCAGTCTTCTGTCTTTCCAACACAGGAAAGACAAACTACCAAAGACTAAAATACTATCTTTTTTATTTACAGATATTAATTGCAATAAAATACTACCAAAGTAATTACACTTTTCCTCTACCCCTTCACATCCCCTTATTTTAAAGTAATTCCATCTTAGTTTCATGGTGATGACTGTCATTTTATTAGAACTTTCCTTCCTCTTTGGAAAGAACATGGACCCATGTTACCAACACATGGCCTGAAAGATATGGTATGCCCATTATCTGTTCATAGTATACATGAGAAAATTTAATAGATTTCTTCTACTAGGTATTTCTTCCACTAGGTCAGAGAATGAATTAATCTAAAAGGTTAATTTAGACATTTAAAATTCACCTCTTTACAAATACTCTCATGATATAATCACAAAAGAAGGAACAATGGGTGTCTGGGCCACAACCAGCCCAGCCAGTGGACCAGCTGTTTCCAGCAGCAAGAACAAGGTCATCATAAATAGTGCCAACCACTGTGGAAGCCTCCTGGGTTGTCAGTGGAGGCCAGTATCTTTATTTCCTATGTGCTGCCCAAGCTGTATGCAAGACTATGTTTGTGTGAGAGCTACATGATCCAAAGCAACACAGCAAGGAATGTATCCCATGAGGCTTGAAAAGATCATCCTCATCCCACTTCAGATTAGTGGGTGCTATACCCAGACCCCTTCCAAAGACCACACTCCTTATTAGCTATCTCCTCATCAACCTTAGAGGAAAATAAATGAGCTATTATATACCAAAAAAAAATTTAAAAAAAGATATTACAAATTTGGCAGTGTATCTGCCAATTAAAACATTTCAAAATTTGATAAACTTTGAATTTCTGTGTAATCTGACATGTATGTGCTTCCTTGCATACGTAGGGATAAATGATCATGTAAGTCCTGATAAATATTGTTTAAAGACATCTAAAACCAAATGAACTGTATCTGTGAAGCAAGGATAATATTGCAAATATCTAGTTGTTTCTGATTTGAAGGAAATAATATTAAATACATGATACATCTATTTGAAAGTGTTTTTGGAGATCTTCAGTCTTTCTTTTAAAGCTTCCAAATCTAGGTCTATCTAGGTCTAAGACAGCAGTTTTTAACTTCTTTTTTTTCTGTAATGGACCCTTATGGCAGTCTGGTGGAGTCTATGCACCCAGCGGGTATGCTAGAGCCAGCTTGAATGCCCCTGTGAGAGCCAGTTGTGAAATTTTCAGCATGAGCATTTATACTTCAAATATTGACAAATGCTCCAAATCAGATCTTAATTTAATGACTATTTTGTTGATTGTCTAGGCTTAAACAAAAGCAATAAAGTGTTAATAATGAAAATTACACTTAGAAGTGTGTCTTATATATTGGTTGTTAAACATTTACCAGCACATCCCTATAAAGCCCTTCTCAGAATAATGTTTTTAAACAAATTGAAGGAAATATTCCATTTTGGCTAGAAGTTAAAGAAACAAAAAACATAATTTTACTTTCCCATGCCAGTTCAGTGACTCTCTTGCTGTTCTATGGACCCCAGGTTAAGAATGTTTAGCTGAGAACAGATCACATTGATGCCACAGTCACACTCAAGATTATGTCGGAGTCAGTGATCATTAGACTATTTTATAAACCTGCCCTACAGTAGAGGAACAAGAGGAACCTTACCAGAAAATCAAATAACAATTCATAATATAGTCCTAAATAACAGATGGGGACATCCATCCTTGAGAAAAGTTCAATTGAAAAAGCATTAATCAAGCCACTGCTGTATGCACAGAATTGTATGTGGTACTAGGAAAAAGGCAAAGGTTAGCTAAGATATACCCCTTGAACTCATATAATATGTAACCCAGTTACTGTTTTGGCTTCAGGCCTTTGGTTTCACTAGTATAAGAAATTTCAAGTGAAGAAAATTCGTCTTCCAAAGAAGACCTTAGCCTACTTACCAGTATATGGCCAATAGAAAGGAACATCCTCCAGAATGGATCAAGCACGAAGGAAAATAATGGGTGGGGAGAGGTTCCATAAGTATTGGAGTATAGCATCCCAACAAATCCACCAAAGAACAAGTGCTAGGCATGAGCTACTACTATCAAAAATACATTTCTGATTTCTATGTTGCTCCTATATCTTTAAGTCCAAAACAATATTATTTTCCATTAATGAGAAACTAGAAGTAAAGAGGAGAAAAACTATGAATCTGAAATTAAAGTCCAAATAGGAGTGGGAGGAACATGAATGAAATCCAAATACATTCAATGTTTACTAATAGCCGTTCACAAGAATCAAAGTTCAAAGAGTCTTCAAAGGAATGTAGTACAAGCTGTTCATTTTACAGATTAGGAAACTGAGACCTTGAATATCCAAGTGAATTGCCTGAAATCATAAGTAACAATCCACACAATTAGAAATCCAGTTTGTACGTAAGAAAATGGAGACAGTGGAGAAAAATTTAGTGGGTCTTGCTGATTAAATGAACAAAAACAATGTTTTGTACCCCATTACCCCCACACTAGGTCATTAGAGGGACGACTGGGATTGCTGATCACAAGGTCAATTGAAGGTGTTTATAAAAAGTGAACCGACTGATTATGCTACTTCTGCTGCTTCTGTTGCATTTATTGAGCTCAACACAAGGAAATAATCAAGGGGAGCCTTAGTAGTGACCTGCTAAGATAGCTATGTTTTGCCTTTAAACAGAGAGGAGTCCTACTGCTTGGCAGAAGGAATTGCCTAGAAGAATCTGCTGTCCAGAACTCCATAGCCACAGGGAAGAGAGATGGGCTGAAAGAAAGAACTATAAAACAAAACCATAATACATGATAATAAGATCACTGTTGTCTGCATTTCTCTCATTCTATTTTCTGAAAGCAGGAATATTTCGTGTGAAAACAGGTTTTATGTCCCAGCAATAAAGAGGTATAACTATAAAAATATATGTCATATCAGCAGGCATGTCTCTAAATAGAATGTTTTACCAAGTTTCCCATGAGGCATCTGAAGCCCTTTAAATTATAGGGTAGATGAGATTCCCTGCAGGGCAGCCTTTGAACTACAGCTCATTGTCAATCTAAAGCAAGAGTGGAAAATGAATCTTTGTGAAATATATGAAAGGGTATGTATTCTTCTCTCAGCATGTCTATGTGTCTCCCTTAAAATGGGTACAACCTTCAGTCTAAGAAAAGAAAAAGAAAGTAGGATAGTACAGGAAGCATCAGCCAAATCAAGTCCTGTGATAAGGGAGAAAAAAATGGGGGAGAAAAAACATTAACTTTTGGGCAAGATTTCTGAATCCTCCTCTACTAAGCTGAGCTGAAGGCACAATAATCATATCGGAGTTCACACTCATCCCTAATAACGGGGAGGGGAGACAATAGCACCAATAATCCAAAATGATAGAAAACCTACTTGTCTTCCTAATGTACCATCGTTACTATTTGGATCTGGATGTGTGAGTTCTTCAACATAGGGATCTCCAAGTGAGAAAACTCCCTCTACCAATTCAGACATGCAATTCTTTTCTTGTAGCACTGATGGAATAAGTTACTTACCCAGGCTCACAAAGCCAGTATGTGTTAGAGCCAGAATTCAAACATGGGTCTTTCTGACTCCAGGTGTAGCGTGCTATCCAACATGACTCATTATGTAGTGTACCCTTTTCCTTTGCCCCAGAAGATGTATTTTTCAAACTACATATTTTTTAAAAAAATTAATGTCAAAATGAATATATACCCTTTTGGAACATTTTAATAAAAACATTCAAGGTATGGGGAGAAAAAAATTTAGCCTAAGCAAAATCCACAAAGTAGATAACCAATAATTTATTGTATTCAATATAAACCCTCAGCCATTATAACTAGCCCAATCTCAAACTTACATTACCAAGGGAACAACTCTACTGTTCTACTTCACATGAGACCAAGAAAGGTTCCATCTCAAAATAATTTTTTTTAAATTACACAAATTTGTTTCATGATTGTCCTCCTAAGCAATAAGGGAATCGGTTAGCACAAGGAAAGTTGCCCTCATGTACCCTAAAGCAAAAGAGAAATCAACACAGGGAAATAATACCACAGTAATATGTTGATGCTGAACTCATATTTGAAAAAAGGGCTGTTGCTAAAAGTATACGGGAAACCTCTCAGGTGGCAACTACTAGAGATATACCTACAATATCTCTGCCTTCTCATAAGTGTGCTTCCGTTTGACTGTGCAGAAAATCAAATAAAATAAGGAACTCAGGTTCTGCCACTTACTGCCTGTGTGGCCTTAGACAAATAACTTCACTGTATCTCAGTTCCTCCATCTGTGAAATGAAGGGGATGGACTAAAAGAATTTTAAGGTCCTTTCCAGCTTTAAATATATTTTTCCCATAAGTATTCAAAGTCAGAGTATCTACTTGGGCTCAAAGCCCAGTTCTGGTTATTACTGGAGATAGTTAGATGATCCAGTAGACAGAGCACTGGACTTTGAATCAGGATCTGAGTTTAAATCCAGCCACAGACATTAGCTAGCTGTGTGACCTCGGGGAAATCACTTGACCCCTGCCTGCCTCGGTTTTCTTATTTGTAAAATGTGGATGACGTTAGCACTTATCTCCCCAGGACAATGTGAAGATGAAAGGAGATGACAATTGTAAAGTACTTTGAAAATCTTAAAGTGCCATATAAATGCTAGGGATGATGGTGATGATGAAGATTATGATGATGACAACGATGATGACGAAGAACTGTATGACGTTAGGTAATTCACTGACCACCCTGGGCCTCTTTTGCCCCATCTACAACATGAGAGGTTTGAACTATTTGAACTCTAAGGCCTCTTCCATCTTTGATCCTTAAAAAATATGGTGTTATTACCTGAATACTGTCTCCTCTGATTTGAGGAGTTCCTGAATGAGGGGGAGAATTCTGTGGATAAGAAGGGGACAAAATGTAAATATGACATGGGAACTTCTCTTCCTTCCATGTCCTCTGAAGGTAATGAAAAAAATTTACATTTAACATTTTATCGTTTACAAAGCACCTTGGCTATATCATGTGATAACATGGAATAATTATGAGGTGGACAATATTTATATTTTTATCCCCATATTACAGAAAAGGAAAGTGAGATTCAGAACAAAAGTGACTTACTCATTATCACTCAGCTAGAAAGTGTTAAAGGTAGAACGTGAACACTAGTGCTCCTGAGAGCAAGCCTAGCACTCTACCTATGAAGCCATATTTCCTCTCAGCACTGTGCTACTGAGCCCTCAAGAAAGAGTGGGGACGAACCCATGGGTTTTCTTCATGGCCTTAACATCTTAAAATTCCTCTTCTCTTTCCATTACTACCTTTCTTAAAACCTAATATTTCCCTTGATAATAGCACAGACAAGCTTTACTCATTTGGGGTTTCAGATTTAATCGGAGCCATTTTCAAACTTTACAGTAGCCTGTATAATTTCTTGACATGATTAAGGGCAGTCTATCCATTGGTCTATTAGAGGAAAATAATTGGAGGGGTTCAAAATGGCACAGAGTGGTGCTAGTGAAGTTAAACATAATTGGGGGAAAAGCCTTCATATCAATATGTAACACTTGGATAAGCATGCCTGCTCTGCTTAGAAAGCATCAATTATCATTAATGTTAAAAACTCGCTATCATCTTTACTCCACATGTAATATTTTGCTCAGATTTCAAAGGGAACTCAGAGAGTATTTGGGTCTAACTGAGTCACTCTCCAGTTAGTGACAGCAAATCAAGTCAGGGCTGAAAATAACATTTAGATTTAATGGGTTCTTATATCAACTATTAGACAAACTCTTTTCATTTGCCTCACAACAAATTAAGTTTATGGGGAAACTGAAGACAAGGGAGGGTGAGTGACTTGCCGAAGGCCTCACAGGCACTGTCAGAGGCAGAATTTCAGTCAAATGCCACTCATTTCAAAGTCAGGATTCTTTCTGCCTAACCAATTCCATTCAACTCTATGGGTATTTTTTTAAATAGAAAAACCCTTTGCTTTCTCCACAACCAAAGTGGAACAAACTCCCTGTCTACTAGCAGGGAGAAAAGTTTGTCCCATCTCTTTGGATTTGCTTCCCCATAACTCTCCATCCAACAACACAGATCTCCCCTTTTATCAGTCAGAGAAATGCAGGGAAAGACACAGCAGTGAAATAATATTTATTTTAACCCTTCTGATAAGGTAAAGGCTCAGGCTGCCTGGGAACAACTGCTCCTTCTTTTCCTTCAGACACGCTGTCAAGAGCATCTTAAGGTCAGACTGTAAATCATGTAAAATATCTTTATCTTCTCAAGGCAGTTCTTCTCCTTTTTTTATAATCAAGGACATTTGAGGTCACAGAATTCCAGTAGTACAAGTTCCCAGCAGCGACAGTGAGTTTCTGTTGGTTGGTGTTTACCTTCTAGCTACTAGAATCTGCTGCTCCCACAGGCAGCCCAGGTCCTGGAAAGGGCTCATTCTTTTCCTCAAAGGCCAAATAAGGTGAATCTCACTACTGCTCACTCAATTTGGGGTGAGAAGTATTCATATTCTCCCCCATATTGAAAAGCTGATTGAGGTTTAGGCAGTAGTATAGTGCTAAATATTTTTAAATTGGCTCTCTGGGGGAAAAATATATCCATGACACACTTTTCAGTTTAATCTGCATTATTAATATTTTCTGCATCCCTTTCTTAAGTCTAGACAATCAACAAAACAATAAATCAAACTCTGATTTGTAGCATTTGCCATTTTCCAAGGTGTAAATGCTTATATTGAAAATTTAACAACATTTTCTCTCAAGTGTACCCTGCGCTTAAACCACCTTCACTGGATCAATATAGTTCATGTATCTCAGTCCAGACAGTTAGGACTAGTCCAAACTCTTCAGTCTTTCTCTTCACACACAGCTCACTGCCTGTTTGCTAACTAGAGCCTCTTCCTTTCCAAGGGATCTATATCTAGTTGAATTGAGTTGTTTTTCAACTAAAAGAAGCATTCCCAAGTACATGCGATGCTGCCCTGTCCTTTACTCCATTAGAAGGGAAGGAGAAAGAGGAAGGTCAAACAAAATCCAATGAGTCATGGCAGGCTAGATTTGGAAAGGATGCTAGCAATCATCTCATTCACAATTAGCTGTGATAGAAAGAGTATGGGGCATGGAGTTAGAAAGTGGTTACAAGACCTGGCTCCATCATTTATTACTCTTAAGACCTTGAACAAGGCTGTTGGCTTTCCTTGACCAAGGGTTATTAATTTTGTTTTTGTCATGGACCCCTTTGGCAGTCTAGTGAAGCCTATGGAACTCTTCTCAGAATACTGTTTTAAAATAAATTTTAAAATACATTAGGTTTACAAAAGAAATGAATTATATTGAAATATACTTTTTAAAAATATGCTTAAAATAGACCCCCTGAAATATAATTATGTATCCCTCGGGGTTTATAAACACCAGGTTAAAAATCCTGCTCAAGAAACTTTTTTACATGTTTAAGTAGAAATTATATAATTGGAGTTCTCTTGGATAACTTCCAATGTCCCGCTTGATTTGAAAGATCTAGCTTGATGGCTATTCCCTTTCAGCTGTAATATTTTATGAGTTGATAATTTTCCATTTTCCAGTTGAGAAAAATAAAGGTCAGACAGGTGAAGTTACTCGCCTAAGGTTTTATAGGTTAAAAAAGCAGACCATTATAATAGTTTGTGTGTGTGTGTGTGTGTGTGTGTGTGTGTGTGTGTGTGTGTGTGTATTTTTCATTCTAACTCTTCTTCATGACACGGTTTAACTTAAAACAAAGTTAAAGAGTTGAAGGAATAGGAAGAGAGGAAATACAAGCTGAATTAATAAGAGGAAGTAAACCCAGTGAAGAACTCTTACTAATGCTGGTTCTACTTAATCCAACCACACCTAATGGCATACACCCCGGCTAGGGAACTTAAGAAACCAATGGATGCTATTTCAGAGGCTGTGCTTCACAGAAGCAACCGAAGGTAGGATAAGGGTGTGAATACTATGAAGGGGACAAAGCTTTTGATCAAAAAGAGTGAAAAGAAACCTATAGTAATTAAAAGCTCAACTGTATAATTTCAAAGCTAGGGAAGGAACCAGACCAAATCAGTAAACCATCCACTTCCAATCTTCTAGAAGAGCATAGGGTAACCAGCATGATTCTGTGATGAGTAAATGATGCCAGATCAATTTAATTTTCTTATGATAGAGTGATATGTCATGCAGAAAGGAGGGGAAGCAATGGATGCAATTTCCCTGGGCTTCAATAATGCTTTGGATCCAGGCCCATTTCACATTCTCATCAATAGGCTAGGAAGATATGGTTGAAGCCAGTGATCCTTAAAATATTTACACACTACTGAGCCCTGTTGCTTCATTTCCTCAAGCTCTACTCTAAAAATATAGCCCAAAACGGTGAGTCTTTGAGCTGTTCTGGAGGTAGTGAACAGAGCCACGTTGGGGGAAAAAGAGAGTCAATGGCTCCAAGGAGCAACAATCGTAATTGAAGGAAATATACTAGCACCCGATTAGAGAAAAGAGAGAGGTGAATAGGAGAAAGAATATTGGAGTGGGGTCAGGATTCAAGATGGATTATTACAGAATGATTCTTACTTTGATTGTGCCATTAACTATCTGTAATGTTGGGCGAATTCGGATCTCTGAGCTTTCCTGGGATCTCCTTTGAAGGTCACAGTCCTAGTCCCAGCCTGTTATGTTAATAGTCCAGACTAAGGTTACACCATCTTTGGTCAGGAAACCATTGAGTGGAGCGTGAGGGCATGGCTATTGAAACCCCACCACTGATTACCACACACCATCTTTTCTGATTCAGTTTCAGTCTTTCCTTTTTTCCTTCCCCCTGCCCCATCTCATTTCTTTTTCTCTCTTGTCCTTGCCTTAAAATATTGATTTCCATTGGCATTTTTGAGCCATATTAGTAACCATTAAAGTTAAGAGCTTATACTACCATTAAGAGGGTGGTCTCAGTTTGCTATTCTCAAGAATAAAATGCAAGAGGTCATTTTCAAACACTTATTATCACATGGGGAGAAGTAGTGGATTGTGGAGAGGGTGGAGGGTGGATGGTACCAACCACTCTGACCCAAGGGTTTGTATTCATTTAACTTTACAAATATTGATTATGTGTATATTTTAGTGGAGGCACTTATCTACATAATTGATAAAGGAAGAGCACTGAACTTAGAGTCAGGAAGACCTGGTTTCAAATCCTGCCTCAGATACTTACTAAGTGAAAGACCCTGGCCAAATCACAACTTGAGTCTTTTCATCTGTCAAATGAAGAAGTTGGCATTGATTGCTTCTGCATTCCATTTCGGCTGCGAATCTATTTCTTTGATCCTATAATATATTCTCCCTTTCTCTATCCAAAAGAAAATATATATTTCCTTGATTTTCATTTATGACATCAGTCCTATTTTTAGAACCCACACTAGCAGCATATAATAGGGAAACGACGGCTAGCTGTCAATCGCTGAACACCCAAGCTGGTATTGTTCCCTGAGTGACCTAGATCGATGCTCCAATCTTTCACTTTCTTTTGGCCGTCGAGACCAGGTCTGTGAGCATAAAGTATTCCTGTATGACTTTCTAACTTGTCCTTCAATTAATCACCTCTGCTCCATAATGCTGTGCATTGCTCTGCTTGAGTCACATGAAACAAAATGAGCCCTTCTGCCGATGAAACTTTGCTGTCTGAGGAGATATTTTAGCCTGCTGCCTGGATAATTACATGTGTAACTCACATTAGCAGTATGGAGCATCTTTGGGTATGTGCCGCCAGGGCAGTGGCATCAGGCCCTGCACTGATATAGAGGTCTCATGCCATTATCAGTCATTAGTCTGCCAGCTGCCTTAGTTCTTACCTAGGTCTGCCCTTTTAAATGCAGTATGTGATTGCCTGTGTTTCCTTAATCCACTAGTGAGTGGATGAGATCGTCTGCCCTACAGAAGTTGGTCCTAGATTGTAATCAGACACCATGTTTTCCAGCAAAACCTAATCTAGTCCAAGAGCCCTACGGAGGAGTTTAGGGTCATGACCAATAGATCAAGGTAGCTTAAATTGATCCTGGCTCCTATGGGGTCTGCTTGCTAGCGAGTCAGTTGTAGAATAGAAAATAAGACCAAAATTGATCAATCAATAAATCTAGACCCGAATTTTCTGAATCCCTAGATCTGAAGTAATACACAGAAGTCTTTCTCAAGCACCATCACCAATGCCATTACAATATGTAGTAGAAGGAGGAAACACTTTATAGTGGAAAAAAGCCTAGGCTAGCAGTCAGGAAAACCATATCCTAGTCCTCTACCTGCTGCTAACTGGCCATGACCTTGGGAAAGTCATATGACCTTTCCCCTTCCTCTTCAAAATGAGAGAGATGGGTGATATTGTCAAAATATGCTCCAGGATGCCCTCGCCACCCAGTTCACACCTTCCCAGGGAGCAGAAATCCTAATTGCCCTCATCCCAAGAGAAAAAATTCTTTGGGTCTGTTTACCTTCTACTATTATAAAGCCCTGCTTGGTCTTAAGCCCTATGTAGGTCCTGCCACTATCCCAGTAGTTCTGCCATTCACGAGATGACTCAGTCTATAATTTATTCCCCCTTTCTAATGCTTCCCATCTATAAACTTAAGCTTTTGAGTTTTAGAAAATCCTTCTGTGTGGAAAAGAGCAAATGCACCAACTGTCCGAATAAAGGTCCCCTTTGCCATAGCCTCACTCTCTAACCATCTCCACCCAACCAGAAATTTGGAATCTATCCCCTGGCTCTCCTCCCAACTCTACTATTCTCACCAATGGCAGTCTCTGTCTTGCCAGGGACCAGGACATCATGACCTTTTCTCTCCTACTTCCTGCAGACTCCTCGCCAGGGCCCAACTGGTACCCTTCCCTTACACTTTCTAAAACCTCCTTATGAATGACCTTCCACTGTCAGAATGTAAGCTCCTTCATAACAGGAAGGGTTATATCTTTTATTTGTATCCCCATTGCCTAGCAAGGAGTCTGGAGTGTAGTAAATGCTTAAGAAATGCTCTCCTGTCCTTTTGTCTTTCATTCTCTGACTCTGTCACTATCTCTGTCTGTCTGTCTCTCTTTTGTCTCTCCTGTCTTCCTCTCTTTTCTCTTTCTTTATCCTTCTCTCACTCCTCCCTCTTTCTTCCCCCTCCTCCCTCTCTTTTATCCCCTTCTCCAACTCTGTTTCTGTATGCCTCTCTCCTCTCTCTCCCCTCTCCTCCCCTCCTGTCCCTTCCCCTCTTCTCTCTCTCTCTGTCTCTCTCTCTGTCTCTCTCTCTGTCTCTCTCTGTCTCTCTCTCTCTGTCTCTCTCTCTGTCTCTGTCTCTGTCTCTCTGTCTCTCTGTCTCTCTCTCTCTCTCTCTCTCTCTCTCTCTCTCTCTCTCTCTCTCTCTCTCTCTCTTTCACCTAAAGACAAAGGAGAATCCAAGCTCTTCCTGAATATATGTTCAACGTTCAATGAATAGAACTAGAGAGCTCTAAAAACTCTTGCATATACTTTTCTCTACCTAGTGTCCTAGGAATCCTTAGTATAGTCAGGTTTGCATCCTATTAGGCATCTCTAGTTCAGAATCTTAAATCCTATGAACAGGCAGTTTTCAGATGGAGAAACTAAAGCTATCTATAGTCATATGAAAAATGCTCTAAATCACAATTGATTGGAGAAATGAAAATTAAAACAATCTGAGGTACCATCTCACACCTCTCAGATCAGCTAATATGACAGAAAAAGAAAATGGGAAACATGGAAGAGATGTGGAAAAATTGAGACAATAATGCACTATCGGTGGAGTTTTGAACTGATCCAATCATTCTGGAGAGAAATTTGCAACTATGCCCGAAGGGCTATAGAAGTGTGCATATCCTTTGGCCCAGAAATATCACTATTAGGTCTATATTCCAAAGAGATAAAAAACAAAAAGGAAAATGTCGTATGTGTACAAAATATTAATAGAAGATCTTTTTGTGGTGGCAAGGAATTGGATATCTAGGGGACATCCATCAATTTGAGAATGGTTAAACATGCTGTGGCATATGATTGTGGCGGAATACTATTGTGCTGTAAGAAATGATGAGCAAGATGGTTTCAGAAAAATCTAGAAAGGCATATGTGAATTGCTGCTGAGTGAAGTGAGCAGAACCAGGAGAACACTGTACACAGTAACAATAATATTGTATATTGATCAACTATGAATGACTCAGTTATTCTTAGCAGTACAGTGATATAAGACAATTCCAAAGGACTTAGGGTAAAATGTGCTCTCCATCTCCAGAGAAAGAACTGATGGAGTCTGAATGCAGATCAAAGTATATTTTTTCTTTATTTTTATTTCATTTTTGTTTTGTTTAATTTTTGACCTGTGTTCTCTTTTGCAACATGGCTAATAGGGAAATGTTTTACTTGACTGTATATGTGTAATCCATATCACAGTGTTTGCCTTTTCAAGGAAGGAAGAAGGAGGAAAGCAATCTGGAACTCAAAAATTATTAAAGAGATGCATGTTAAAATTTTTTTTCATGTAATTGAGAAAAAATAAAATATTTATTGGATGCTAAAAATGGGTTGCTGAATTTTAAAAAAATCAATTTTACTTGGGGGAGGATGAGTCATTTTTGTAACTAGCTCAAATAGCAGATGTGAAATACCAAAATAAGTCCTCCAAAGGCCAAATTAACAGTTTTTTTCACCTAGTGCACCCTCCTGCCTCTTTAGAATACTTGGCTGACCTCAAATATGTAAGACAAACAAATCTGTCTAAGTAATAACTGATTCTGCTCTCTTTCTCAAATTTACTCTATTTAGAGCTAGAAGGGACCTTGTGACCTTATAGTCTTATCCCTTCATTTTAGAAGTACCTGAAAACTAAACTTGCAAATATCAAATGTTTAACTGAATACATCCCAATGGGCTTCAGTATTTTGTTCATTACATCTCAAATAAGTGAAGACAATTCCATATTCACAAAACCAATAGTTCTTCTTCTGAGGTTGTTGACATTGAATCTGATTTTGAGTGAACTCCATATATTTTTCCTACATGGGACACAGGGTGTCTATCTGCGAACACTGAATTCCCAAGATGAGCCATAATACAACCACATAAAAGTGAGAGAAGATGGATAGAGCACTGGCCCTTGAGTCAAGAGAACCTGAGTTCAAATCCAGCCTCAGACACTTAGTAGTTGTGCAGCCATAGGCAAGTCACTTAACTGGTTGCTTCAGTTTCCTCCTCTATAAAATTCAACAGAGAAGGAAATGGTAAGCCATTCTACTATGTTTGCCAAGAAAATCCCAAATGGGGTCAGGAAGAGTCAGATGTGACTAACTGAGAAAACAAAAACTACCTGAACCTCTGCTGTTCATCTTCTGGTTTTCTAGTTATGACTTCTAGTTATGAGAAGGTTGGGAAAACATGCAATAATGCATTAGTATTTAATGTGTAAAATTAAGTCAGTTGAACTTTGTGACCAAAAAGGGTGGGGTAAGTTTTATCTTTCTTCCTTGCAGTAAAGTACTCGGGCTTTGTGACAACTATTTTATTAGGCTAGAGACCTCATCTTTTAGAATCACAACTTTTTCTGGATGGCTGTGATTGCTGAATGTCTGACCTCTTAAATAACTGGGATGTCAAATAAGCAAAGGGCAAATTAATTAATCCTGTTTGCCTCAGTTCCTCTTCTGTAAAATGAGCTGGAAAAGGAAATGACAAACCACTCCACTGTCTCTACCAAAAAAACCCCAAACGGGCTCACGAAGAGTCAGACACGACTGAAATGACTGAACAACAATGAAAAATAAGGAGAGGACAAAATGAGAACCAAATTGATTCTGAAGGTATATACTTATTTTATCTAAAGTGATTCTAATCATATCTCAAGGGACAATCTATGGGTTACTATGGATGCTTTTTCTTTTTTCAGCAATAATGGCAAATTTAAACTCTGTGATTCTAGACATCATAGAATAAGAAGGAAACTTAGAGTTCATGTTGTCTAATTCTTATTTTTATAGGATAAGGAAATGGGGCTCAAGAAGGTGTAACTGACCCAAAATCACAAAGCTAGTAAGTGGAAGATCTGGGATTTAAACTCATGCTTTACAAACCCAGTGCTCTTTACACTACATCATATTACTTTCCAAAACTTCCTAGTTTTACAGATTAGGAAAATGAATCATAGAGAGTATAATTGATATGCCAAAGTAATGTGACTAAGTAATAGAAACGCTAAAACTAGAAACCCCCTCCCCCATCAACAAAAGAATCATTTCATGTCAAACCTGGAAAATAAATTAATAAGTTCACCTTCTAAGAAAGGAAACTGAGTCCCAGAGAAATACACTGACCCATCTAGGATTACATAGACATTTACTAGCAGAATTGAAACTAAAACCTGGGCCTTCTGCCTGACTGTCCAGTGAACTTTACTGCTGAACCAAATATCATGTTGGGCAGAATTCACACATGGTGAAATGAATTCACTTTAAAAATTGCTATCTATAGAAACTAGCCCTGGCAGAAAATGGCTACTTGCTTAAATAGTCAAGACAGTTAAAGCCCTTCCAGGGGCCCTCGGTGTTTGAAAGCTCCCACGTCCATCTCTGCACACCCTCTGAGGTTAGCTTTGCCTGGGCTGAGTTTGACCATTAGCACTGCTGTTTTTAGAGCTGTCAAAACTTATATGAAACTGAACTCATCTTCCTGAAACTTTCCATAGAAAAGGGATAAAGCTGTATATTCTTTCCCTTCTTTACAAAAAACGTTTCTACCAAAATACCCCAAACCAAAGTGGTTTGTTTTTTTTTCCACCCTATGGAAACAAAAGGAATTACGGAATCCATGGATCTTGGGATCATTGATGAAAAGAATGTCATAAAATATTGAAAAAAAATCCAGGTCATTCAGCAACTTAAACTTGATGGAATTCTAGTTATGCATACCACCACACCTGCTCAGCTTACTGTCTATTGTTTCCCTCAACTTGTCATGGTTTATAACCAAAATTAATTTCTTGTGATATTTCCTCAACATATCTTGGGATTTCCCACCTCCATGTCTTAGTCTCCACCATCTCTTTTACACAACATAACCTTTTGTCCCATCACTGACTGACAATATTCCAACCCTCCATTAAAGCCCAGTTCAAGTACTACCTACTCCATGAAGTCTTTTTTTTTGGGTCTATACATCTGGAATGCCAGATGTGCAATAGTAGGACCATTGTGTACATCCACAGTGACTTGTTTAAAAGTCCATTGTCTCCATACCAGGACAGCGATCTGTATTCTTATTAGATACTCTGTCTCCAAAGCTTTCAAATCTCTGGCTAAACCATTTAATCTCTAAATGTGCAGTTCTTCCTAGCAAATGAATTTTTAAGCCCCAACGTTTAATTAATGTAAGTGCATTTTGTCCAAGAGACTCAAAGTACTTTACACAGGCAATATATCATCTTACAACTCTCCTGCTGATATAGATGAGCTATGGCTCATGACTTAGAAGATAGGTATAACATTTTTTATATAAATGAGAAAACAAACACGGTGAGTGATCAGATCTTGCCATCTTTAAAGAAACTTCCTCCTGACCTAGCTGTCCTATTTAGCTGCTATTCCTTTTTTGTCCCTTATCAGCTAGTCTTGTCAGGTTTTTAGTGAACCTCCCCAACCACTTCCTATACAGTCTACAATCTGCCTCAGGTCAGGACCACTCTGCCAACTCTTCTTTCAAAAATCATAAATGATCTCCTTCTAGACAAACCTAATAACTTCTCTGCTTTTATTACCTCCCCCCCCAATCTTTATTTCTCTATGGCATTTGATCATTCTTCCTGGAACACTTTTACCTCCTGTCACATCTGTACTCTTCTGATTCACATTCTTCCCACGTTACTTAGTCTTACTCTGACTTAGGAATTAGTTCTTAATTCTCTTCCTGGAGCCTAATAGTAGATGCTCTCTAACTTCAGGTCTCTGAACATTCAAACATTTTGAGTTCTCTCCATGTCAACTCTTGACTTCTCTCTCCTCTTGGATATTCTTTCTTCTTTGGGCTTTCCTGACTCTACTCTTTCCTCATTCTCCAACCTGCCCTTTTTCAATTACTCTAAATATGGATGTTATGCAAAGTTCTATCCTAGGCCCTCTATCCTTCTTGGCCCATACATACTCTCTCATGGCCTTTTTAACTCTCATGGGTTTAATTATCATCTCTGTGCCAGTGAGCACCTCCACCCCCAAAATCTATATATACAGCTCTATTTTCTCCCCAAGCTTCAATTCCTAATCACCAGTTTTCTATTGGGCATTTCAAACTGGATGCCCTGGAGACAACTCAAAGGAATTAAATTACCCAAAATAGAACTTGCTATCTTTCTTCCCAATTCTGCCCTTCTTCCATAATTCCTTATTCCTGTCAAAAGCAAAAGCACTCTTCAGGTCTTTCAGATTCAGGTCCTTGGTATTAACTTCAATTCCTCTCTCTCTTTCATTTTATTTCATTTTTCCAATCAATTTGCCAAATCTTGACATTTCCACCTCTACAACATCTCTTCCATCTAACCCCTGCTCTCCACTCACACAGCTGTCACTTCAATTCATGACCAGTGGTCTCCTCTATTTGGGCTCCCTGTCTCACATCTTTCCCTACACCTCAGTTCACCCTCTATACTCTAATTGAAGTGATTTTCCTTAGTTACAGATCTGACCAGGTCACTCCCCTATTCTATCAACTACAATGGTTTCCTGTTGCTTCTAGAATGAAATAGAAGTTCTCCTGTTTAGCTTGTAAAGGTCTTCCCTCCCTATCTTTCCAGACTCAAAGGATGTCACTCCTTCCCCAACTCTTCTTTCTAGCCAAATGAGGCACAGATTTTATGGGATGCAGGTCTTGATTTTTTTATTTGTTTACTTAATATAAAGAACCAATGGAAAGGGAGCTTTATTTGGATTATGTGGATCACATTGATTAATTTATCACCTAAGCCTCAGTTTTCTCATCTGTTAAATGAAGGATTTGGGTTAACTGACATGCAAGATCATTTCAAGCTTTAAATCTATGAACTACAATATGTAAAGCCCTTTATAATCTTAAAATCCTATTTAAATACTAGTTATTATTATGATTACAACTATTATTGTTTGACAAAATGGGGGTGGGGTTCTGCCACAGGAAAAGGTTGGAGTGATTAGGAAGTGAAGGTGATAAAAAAATCAGCATCAATAATATCTATTAATATGTGTGGGTATATATATCCATGTGTACATATTTACATATGTTTTATGTTTAATGAAGGTTTTGAATAAGAACACTGAACTTGCAATCAGGTAATCTAGGTTCTAATCCCTCTATGACCACTTAGCAGATGTGTTACCTTGGTCAAGTCACTTTACAT
This sequence comes from Trichosurus vulpecula, assembly GCF_011100635.1. Taxonomy (NCBI): domain Eukaryota; kingdom Metazoa; phylum Chordata; class Mammalia; order Diprotodontia; family Phalangeridae; genus Trichosurus; species Trichosurus vulpecula. The sequence continues at coordinate 342,992,354 of NC_050574.1, read as the reverse complement.
TTATGAGCCTCTGTTCTTTTTCTGTAAAATGATCATTCTTATATTGCCTAACTTCTGAGATTATGAAGATCATCTGAGACAATGTGTAGAAAGCAATACATATGTACACATATATGCATATATTTATGTTTTACACCAATTGTTAAATGTTACTAAAAGCTATATGTGTATATACATGTGTGTATAAATTTATATATGTACATAAAAAGAACTATGGATACTATTATACAGTTCTAAAGAATTCTATGGGTGAAGATGGTGGCTAGAAAGCAGGGACTAGAGTGAGCTCCCCGCTGAGTCCCTCCAAAAGACTATAAAAAATGCCTCTGAACCAATTCTAGAGCTGCAGAACCCACAAAACAGCAGAGAGAAGCAGGGCTCTAGCCCAGGACAGCCTGGATGGTCTCTGGGTGAGGTCTATCTCACATGCATCTGGGAGCTGGGAGCTGGAAGCAGAGAAGAGCAGAGCCCAGCGTGAGCAGTGTGGACCAACCAGACCAAGAGCCGGGAGGAGCAGGCCCTAGTGCCCTGAATCAGTGAGCTGCGGCAGTTACCAGACTTCTCAACCCACAAACACCCAAGACAGCAGAGAAGGTTAGTGGGAAAAGCTGCGGGAGTGGAAGGAGTTCAAGGTTCGGCCACCGCCCCCGGGGCAGCAGAGGTGGGGCAGCTACAGCTGCAGTTGCTTCCGGCCCCAGGCCCACCTGGTGGGAAGAATTAAGTGGCAGATCAGGGCAGGAGTGCACAGCCTGCAGAAGATCTAAGCCCAGTCCAGGTTGGGGGTTCTTGGGGAAGGAGGAGGGCTGATGTGGCAGAGCTGGCGCATACCCCCCAAATGTGGAACATAGAACTCTTTAGTCTACAAGCAGTCATACCCCGCTGAAAAACTCAAGGGTCAAGTTAGTTGGTTGGGAATATAGCCAGACAGCTAAAACACACCCAGATTCAGTCTCAGACTTTGGATTCTTTCTTTGGTGACAAAGAAGACCAAAACATACAACCTAAAGAAGTCAACAAAGTGTAAGAGCCTACACCAAAAGCCTCCAAGAAAAACATGAACTGGTCCCAGGCCACGGAAGAGCTCAAAAAGGATTTGGAAAAGCAAGTTAGAGAAGTAGAGGAAAAATTGGGAAGAGAAATGACAAGGATGCAAGAAAACCATGAAAAACAAGTCAATGACTTGCTAAAGGAGACCCCCCCAAATACTGAAAAATACACTGAAGAAAACAACACCTTAAAAAATTGACTAATGCAAATGGCAAAAGAGCTCCAAAAAGCCAATGAGGAGAAGAATTCCTTGAAAGGCAGAATTAGCCAAATGGAAAAGGAGGTCCAATGGACCACTGAAGAAAATACTACCTTAAAAATTAGATTGGAGCAAGTGGAAGGTAGTGACTTGATGAGAAATCAAGATATTATCAAACAGAACCAAAGGAATGAAAAAATGGAAGACAATGTGAAATATCTCATTGGAAAAACCACTGACCTAGAAAATAGATCCAGGAGAGAGAATTTAAAAATTATTGGACTACCAGAAAGCCATGATCAAAAAAAGAGCCTAGATAACATCTTTCAAGAAATTATCAAGGAGAACTGCCCTGGTATTCTAGAGCCACAGGGCAAAATAGAAATTGAAAGAATCCATCGATCGCCTCCTCAAATAGATCCCCAAAAGAAATCTCCTAGGAATATTATCATCAAATTCCAGAGCTCCCAGATCAAGGAGAAAATATTGCAAGCAGCCAGAAAGAAACAATTTGAGTATTGTGGAAACATAATCAGAATAACCAAAGATCTGGCAGCTTCTACATTTAGAGATCGAAGGGCTTGGAATACGATATTCCGGAGGTCAATGGAGCTAGGATTAAAACCTAGATTCACCTACCCAGCAAAACTGCGTATCATGCTCCAAGGCAAAATATGGATTTTCAATAAAATAGAGGACTTTCAAGCTTTCTCAGTGAAAAGACCAGAGCTGAATAGAAAATTTGACTTTCAAACACAAGAATCAAGAGAAGCATATAAAAGTAATCAAGAAAAAGAACAAGAAAAAGAAATTGCAAGGGACTTACTAAAGTTGAACTGTTTTGTTTACATTCCTACATGGAAAGATGATGTGTATGATTCATGAGACCTCAGTATTAGGGTAGCTGAAGGGAATATGCATATATATATATATATATATGTTTATGTATGTATGTATATATGTATGTGTGTGTGTGTGAATGTGTATGTATGTATATATGTATGTGTATACATATATATATATATATATATATATATAGAGAGAGAGAGAGAGAGAGAGAGAGAGAGAGAGAGAGCAGACATAGGGTGAGTTGAAGATGAAGGGAAGATATCTAAAACAAATAAAATCAAATTAAGGGATGAGAGAGGAATATATTGAGAGAGGGAGATAGGGAGAGATAAAATGGGGTGGATTATCTTGCATAAAGGTGGCAAGAGGAAGAAGTTCTGTTGGAGGAGGGGAGAGGGCAGGTGAGGGGGGAATGAGTGAACCTTGCTCTCATCAGATTTGGCCTGAGGAGGGAATACCATACATACTCAGTTGGGTATCTTACCCCACAGGAAAGAAGAGGGAAGAAGATAAAAAAGGGGGGGATGATGGAGGGGAGGGCAGATAGGGGTAGAGGTAGTCAAAAACAAACACTTTCCAAAGGGGACAGGGTCAAGGGAGAAAATTCAATAAAGGGGGATGGGTTGGGAAGGAGCAAAATATAGTTAGTCTTTCACAACATGAGTATTGTGGAAGGGTTATACATAATGATACACATGTGGCCTATGTTGAATTGCTTGACTTCTTAGGGAGGGTGGGTGGGAAGGGAAGAGGGGAGAGAATTTGGAACTCAAACTTTTAAAAACAGATGTGCAAAAACAAACAAAAAAAGTTTTTGCATGCAACTAGAAAATAAGATACAAAGGCAATGGGGCATAGAAATTTATCTTGCCCTACAAGAAAGGAAGGGAAAAGGGGATGGGAGGGGAGTGGGGTGACAGAGGGGAGGGCTGACTGGGGAACAGAGCAACCAGAATATACGACATCTTGGAGTGGGGGGGAGGGTAGAAATGGGGAGAAAATTTGTAATTCAAACTCTTGTGAAAATCAATGCTGAAAACTAAATATGTTAAATAAATAAATTTAAAAGAAGAATTCTATGGGTATATAAATACATATGTGTTTCTGTGAGTATATACCTATACATATATATATTTCTTATATATTCTTATATATATATATATATTTCTTAAGGCTTATTTTTTCATACATATTATATATGGACTAGATCTGTGATTAAAATTTCCTCCACTAATATATAGTTGCTCCATATTTTACAATCTTAGAAAGTTTCCTGAGGCACCCAGAGGTTAGATAACTTCTTAGGATAAAGAGGCGAATATGTGTAAGAGGCAGAGGCCAGTTTTCTACCTACTACTCCACACCCCCTATAAAATACTGTGCAATTGTCATCTATTTCTAGGAAAGGCAAAAAAAAAAATCTTTTTTTTAAATCAACCTCAAATAGGCTGGTTATATCAGGCCCCTTCCCCCCCTGGAGACTATGGTTCCTTTTCTCAGTTTAAAGAGAATAAGCAAATAGATCTGAAAAAGAGAATTTTCCTTATTATTTGACTCTAAATCAGGCTCAGTTACCGAAGAGTAGTTGGTTGGCCAAATACTGTTTCTCTTAGCCAATGTTCTCCCAGATTCCCCAATCAGTTTGGTCCTATAAAGAGTCAGTTACAGTATTTCTCTTTTGAGAAGTTACCTTGAATACTCAGTCTCACCCTTCCAGATTACATATGGAAATAGAATCAGGCAATCTAACATGCCACTTAGGGAGAACTGCATCACCTCTAGGCAGTACAAACAAGAATGAATGAGTAATGATTTTAAAAGAAAAATAATTAATTTACTCCTGCCATTAAGAAAAAAAAAATAAAACGCCAGGCCTTTTTTTTTTTAAACGGGTGAGTGTGTGCGCATGAGAGGGGGAAGTAATGTTTGTTAAATTCTCCCTCATCTCCCTCTGGATCTGCACCCCTGGAAAGGTCAGCTTGCTAGCCTCAGGTTTAATTCCCTCTCTTGCTGCTACTGTTCAGAGGTAAATGCTCGCTTTTTATTAAAAATCAAAAGCACAGGAGCTTGTAATCCTCCAGACTCATACTTTCCCCCTCCTTTTTTTTTTTAATAAAAATGGAAAGTTTAGCTCAGAGCAATAGCAGCTAAAATTAGAGCGAAATCAGCAGCTGTTCCTCAGGGAAGATGGAAAAGCCAAACAATGTTTTGTTTTTCTGTTTCTACAGTTTGCAATGGATACATTTCCCATCCTTCCTTTAAATCTGGAAGACTTTCCAAACATTTACAGATTTCAGCAAAACAAAATATAATGTTAGGAGGGTGTTTTTTCCCCTTGTTTTCCTAAGTGATATTAGAAACTTACCTTTGAGTAACTAAACAAAGAAAAAAAACCCAAATGATGCTCTTTCCACGTCAAAGCACTTGGGAAAAAATAGCTAAAATTAATGCTATTAATTGGGATGAGCAGCTATTCTCAACTATCTTCCCTTGTTTTCTATTTTCACAAGGCTGTATCTAGTCTGAAATTGGCAGGGACCCCGAAGTATGGATTGCTCTGATTCTTGTACTGTATAAAAGGAAAAATTATAATGATGGCATAAATGATAATAGATAATAAGAGGCCATAATAGTGATAAAGCATGTCATAGTGATAGAGAGCTAACCTCAGAGTCAGGAAAGCCTGATTTCAGTATCTGCCTCTGACACATACTGACTGTATGACCTTGCACAAGTCATTTGACTTCTCAGTGACCTCTGGCAATTCTCTTAAGACTATGAAGTTCATAAAGGATGCTCTGTGAGCTTGATGAATGAGTTTCCTTTCTGAGAGTTTTCTAACCGCCCCCCCCCCCAATGAAACCCAAATCAAGAAATATCAAAATAACTCACAATCATCATATAGTGCTTTAGGACTTGCAAAGAACCTTTCACACAATTAACGCTGTCGAGTAGGCAATGAAGGTATTATTAGCTTCATTTAACAGATTTGGAAACGGAGGCTTTGAGATGTTAAATGACTAGTCCATGCTCCCATGAGCCCTAAGGAATGGAAGTAGGATTCAAACCCCAAGTCAACTGCCTCCTCGCCCGGCCCTCTTAACTATTACAGATGATTGCTCAGCCCCAAAAGCATGGACAGAAACCTTCTGGAACCACTCTACTGCTGAGCATTTGCATACAAGTTAAATACCATCCATCTGTCAGATTCATCTCTCTTTACTCCACCTCACACCGAATCCCTCATATTTTACGCCTTCCACATCACTTCAGTCTTTTAATGTCCTCCTAAAATGTTTAAGGATGATCACCATTGCTTCTCTTCATCATTTATAAATGAGTTTGCCTAGCCCACCCTCCATCTGGAATATCTGAATGATCTTCTCTTCTGCCTCTACGAGGTACCTTAGCAACCTGAGCAGTGTCTTCCCCTGGTGTTCACTCTGAGATGAGTACCTCCTAACCTTGATGGCTTTCCTTTTCTATTTCTCTTTTTTTATGTCCATTATTAACCAAAGAGTAACTAACAAACAAAAGTATTTCAATATATGAAGAGTAATAATGAGGACAGCATATGAAATTGTGAACTGCTCTCTTACACAGTTCGTTTTTCTTATAATCTATTAAATTGTACAAGGTAATAAAAATTTGCATTTTTTGTATCTTTTTCTGAATGTATTTTCATTTCTCCTTTGTTATTAAAAATCTCATATTGATGCTCTTCTTAAAATACAGCTCTATCACTACCCTCTAACTCACCTCACCTTCTCCAAAAGAAGCCTTTATACGATATATATGCATATATGCGTATATGTATACGTGTGTGTTTATGTGTGTATATGCACACACATATACATACATATATACATATGCATACATATACAAAGCCATACCCATATGTATATGTGGGTAATGTATAGCATATGTACATAAATGTATATATGTAATATTTTGACGCTTTGACCACGTCTGAACATGGAGGTACCATTGTATACTTCTAGTCCATCACCTCTCTGCAAAGAGATGAGAATGCTTCATCATCAGTCTTCTGTAGTCATAGTTCTTTTCCATGAAGCACATTCTTTGTCTCTCCAGAGGAAACATTTTTCTCCCCATGAACAAAAACTTTTTTGACTCTTTGGACTGAATTGACCAGTCACTAGGTAGTAATTACAGAGTTGTTTGAATTGATCAATCAATTCATCAAAATAATCAATTGAGAACCAAATTAGGACCATGATTTAGCACCTTGCAGAAGGAAGAAAGCTAGATTTGGAGTCAGAAATCATGGGTTCAAATTCTGGCTCTGAAACTTACTATGTAGCCTTGATTGATTCATTTATTATTTCTGAAGTCTCAGTGGCCTTGACTTCAGATGCTTATTTGTTGTGTGACCCTTGTTAAGTCACTCAAATCTGTCTGCCTCAGTTTCCACATCTGTAAAACTGGAATAATGATGGCACCTGCCTTCCAGAGTCTTTGGGAAGTCAGATGAAATAATAATTGCACGGTGCCTGGAACATAGTAAAGTCTATATTAATGTTAGATCACTATCATTGCTGTTATTATTATTATCATCTGTAGAATCCCAAGAGGGTTTGGAGGATTGTGCAGAAAATGGACTGGAAGAGGCCAATGTGTAAAAATTCAGCCACTCTGTAGCTGGCAACTGTTTAGGAGCCATCATTAGGTCAAGAATCTTACCCAACCCCAACCCAGGTTACAAAAGCTGAATCTCTTTAATAAGAAGAGTCACCTCAATTCATACATGAGAATGAAGACTCATCCTCTTCATTATTTCTTTTCTAAGTTCTGTTGGTGACTCTGGTTCTTTTAAGCTCTCGGGGTCCTCCAAGGAGAACACAAACAACTTAAAAATGTGAAAAGAAGTAGAACTCTATTAAGGCTAAAGATCATTGTCTTCACCCCTTCTTGGCATTAATTAGGCACGGCCCCTTTAGTGCTTGTGAGGTAATGATATTCTTCACTATCCCTCAAAGAAGAGCTTCCCCAACCTTGGTCCCTGGGCCTGCTCTCTGGAAACAGTGTTCACAATAAAGGCAGCGTTGAGGAAGACTTACTTTTTAAATAAAAAAGAACTCTAAGGAAGATACCGGGAACTTCATACATGCAATGTCTGCTCAAGTACACTTGGCATTTGTGGGAATATAAACAGGTTCTGGAGTTATACTGTTTACTGAAGCACAACTCCATCACAAAGGCCATCAATTCATATGTTGCAGGACATAAACTGATCACCAGATAGGGTCAGGGAAATACTTCCCCCCGTGGCATACTTGGGGATAATTAGATACATTTGAGGGATTTTATACCTTCTTTGGAAGCACACATCGCTCAGGCCCCTTTGAGAGTAAAGGAATAGTGGGTCACTTCTGGTGTAGTAACTTTATGATTTCCTATAAAAATAAATTTTATCGTATTGTATTAATAAAGTGCCTATCCTCGTTTCACTGGGTTGTAAGATGGAAAGAAATGCTCCCTCCTTAATATCAGCTCATCCAGGTACTCCCTGATATTTTTCTCTAGAAGATGTGTTAGGGTTCTGCAGATTAAGAGACTTTTACTTTTATTGGTAAATGGATTCTTAGTCCATTAGCCACAAGCAAACATCATTTCTACATTCATACTCCTTGAGGTGGGTGTTTTACATTATGCAGAGGCACTACTCATTCTGGAATGTTAAATAAATTCGACAAATATTTGTCAAGTACCTACTATGTGCTAGGCACTATAATGCCTTTTATCTGTGGCTGGTTAATAAATTTTCCAATATTTTACCCTTGATGGAGAGCTCAGTGAATTAGAGAGAACAGTGAATTAGAAGAGATCGTAAAAGTCATCATCCTCATTTTACAGATGAAGAAAATTAGGAACTGAGAGATTAAGTGGCTTCCTAAAATCATCAAGTAGAAGAGCTGTTATTCAAATTCAGTTCATGTGATGCCAAAGATAGTATCTATGCCTGCCTCTGGAACTTGCTAACAATTCACATCAAACCAAACCCAAATTTAATTTGTTGAACTCAAAAAAAGGAGTCAGCTAGCCACAATCTATAAACTTCATTTGTGGAGAGGGAAAAAAAGTGACCTTAAACTCCACCCTGCTTACCAGAATCTATGAACTAGCCAAATTCTCACCTTGGTGAGTGTGAGAGTATCCGTGAAGGCTTAGCAGGTTTTCTTAAAGCAAAGAGACCCAGTACACTTTTTTTTAACTGACATTAGTTCTGTTCTATTATCCCTTGATGGCAATACCATCATTTGGGGCTTAATAATTAAGGTAGCACATAGGTACCATGGCCATATTCAGAAGAAACAGCTTCAGATATATTATGACAAGCATAATTATGCAGATTCTCCCTCTCAATTATTCAACCACAAATCTATTTATTGAATACCTACTGAATAAAAGGCACAAGGCTAAATACTGTGGGAGAAAGAAATACAAATGAGATTTAGATATTTCATGGGATTGTCACTGAGTACTTTGTCACCCACAGATTACTCATGTACCATCATCAGGACTTGTTTCCAAAGAACTTACAGTCTCATAGAGCACATAAAACATACGTTCAAGGAATTATAATACAAGTAAATGTAGGATAAGCATTAGAGGCAGTATGGGTTAGTATATTGAATATTGATTGTAGAATTAGCAAGACTAGGTTCAAATTTTATTTTTGACATATACTAGCTTTGTGACCCTGGGACAAATCATTTAATCTCTCAGTACCATGGACAGTTCTGTTTAAACCCATGAATTACAGAAGTAATTACAGAAGTAATCCTCATCATGAGAGAATTTTTATGCTATGCAAATTCCCTGTGCTACTGAAATCCCAAGTCTGGACATCCTTTTGTCCCCTCAAAAACAAAAGCACACAAGAGATTTATAAAGTGCTATGAGAATTCTAGGTAGGGGGAGATCACTCAGAGCTGGGATTATAAGATTTAATATAGGAAGGTGGCATCTGAGCAAGCTGAGAATGTATGGGAAATGGTATGAGCAAGATAAGGAGGCAGGAAACTATGGGATATGTTTGCATAGGGGCGCGTTGTCCAAATCAGCTACAGTAAAAAAGTTGGAGAGCTTTAGCAGATAAGACTGGGAATGTCCATGAGAGCAGATATGGAAGGCTTTGAATGCCAAGATTAAGAATGTTGGGTGTATTAAGCAGGAAGCAGGGGCAATTTTACAGCGGTAGGATGATACGGTCAGATATGAGTATAGGAAAAGTTTAATGATATTGGCCTGAGTTAACCATTGTCATGGTCACTTAATTGCAGCTTCCTGAAAGCTTGGTATTTCAAACATATCTCTCCCTTCTTCAATTAATTCCAGTAATGGATCTCCATTGTGCTCTATATTAAGTCAAACTCCTTCAGTCTAGCCTTAATGTGACATTAAAATCTTCCAATAATGATAGTTAACATTTATATAGCATTTTGAAAGTGCTTTGCATACATTATTTGATTCTCACCAACATTCCCTGTGACTGAAGTTGTGGAACTACTGTTATCTGGTGGTGGAACTATAATTATGGCATTTACAATTGAGATAACCGAGGTACAAAGAGAGTGAATGGTCCACAAGATCACAGAACTAATAAATGTCAGACTTCAGGCTACGATACAGGTCTCTCGACTCCAAATTCAAACTTTTCGTACTATACAAACATTGCATGGTAGTTTAGCAGCTCGGTGGCACCATGGTGCACAGAGCTCTGGAGTCAGGAAGACTCATCTTCCTCAGTTCAAATCTGATATCAGAAACTTACTAGCTGTGTGACCCTGGGCAAGTCACTTGATTATGTTTTCCTCAGTTTCCTCAGGTGTAAAATGAGCTAGGGAAGGAAATGGCCAACCACTCTGGTGTCTGTGTCAAGAAAACCCCAAACAGGTTCAGGAAGAGTTGGACATGACTTGAAAGGACTGAACAACAACAATAGATAAGCCAGCCCCCTTACAGACTTCTTAGCTTTCTACTCCTTACCCTGGATTTGATTTTTCCTTTGTCAGACTATCTCCCTCTTGAATTTGTACTTCTTCTAAATTACTGTTATTTGTGTGTGCATTTAGAATTTTTTTGGAACTTAAAAGATCATAAAAAGAATGTTCTATAAACATAAAACAGAAAAAGAATGGTGTACATGAAATTCTGAATGATTATTATGTATAGCTTACTTTTATTTTAAAATCTAATCTAATACATCTAAAGTAACATTCACAGCTGTCCTACTTTACTGTGATTCTCTCTGGTCTTCCTTCTGTTTTCTTCTGTGCATTTAAAAAAAACTTCAATGACTCTTTCATCTTTCTTTTCTTATTTCTTTCTCCTTCCTTCCTTCCTTCCTTGGTCGCTTACTTCCTTTTTTCTTTCTCCTTCTCTCTCCCTCTCTCCCTCTCTCTCTCTCTCTCTCTCTCTCTCTCTCTCTCTCTCTCTCTCTCTCCCTCTTTCTCTCTCTCTCTCCTTTTCTTCTTTTTTTTGGGGGCTACCCCATCTTCACTTCATATCCCTCCTACTTATCTACAAATTAAAAAAAGATCTGGTAAAAGTATTTACAATCAAACAAAACACATTCTTACATTGTTTGTGTCCAAAAATGCTATTCTGAACTCTGAGTTCTAGATTATACTTTGCTACTTTCTTCCTTAGTCTACTGAGCAATGGTAGATGGCTAAGTTCATAGGAAGTAAAGAGGGAAAGTTTCTAGACAGGATGGTATAAAGGAAAATTTTTTAAAAACCCAACACCGAATTTATAATCAACCTGGGTTCTAGTTTTACTCATTAGCTACTGTATGTGGCCTTTTTTCTCACCTGGTATCAAAATACAATAGCACATCTATAGTTAAAATATATTTCACTTTTTCAGAAATAACAAACCCTTTTTTAGCATGGGATGATAAATTTTAAGATAGAAGCTAGAATTCATCTACTCCAATCTCTTCATTTTATTTGTGGGGAAACTGGAACCCAGGTAAATAAAGGAACTTAGCAAAGGTCATAAAGGTCATTGAGAAGTAGTATCAGGATTCAATCCCAAGTCACTTGTGATCTAGAGCTGTCTCTACTACAGTTATCCCTTTCATACTGAGACTTTCTCCACTGTGGTTTTGATATAACACGGGTCAGCATAAGAAATTAAATGCAATTATTGAGTAGTTTTGCAGATACTGCAGACAACACTAGAAGGCCAACAGATAACACAGGAAATGTTTGGTAACTCAGAAATACATAAAATATGTGTATGGTTTTGTATAATACCAACATATTTTATCATTTAATACCAAAATAATTCAGACTTCTTCTCTGGTATGAAGGGCCAAAAATTTTATGTGGATTTTCCAGATCCCTGATGCATGGTGCCCCTAACACTCATTCTCTCTCCCCTAACCCCCCCCACCCTTCCACCCCAACTCCACACACCCACCCCACCACACAATGTGAAAGGGATAACTGTATATCCGGGTGCTTCTCTTTCCAAACAGGATTTTTGGAAAGGAAAATTTTGTCACAAAGGGCTATTAGGTACTGGACATATCTAATATATGAGATTGTAAAATGTTTCCCTATGAAAATATTTAAGAATAGGACAGCCCATTCTTCTATTGGATATGGTATAAGTCTAATTCTGCCTGGAGGCAGAACAAAACTTGATGACCTCTCAGTATCCTTTACATCCCTGAAATGCTTCAATTCTCTGAATATCACTGACTATAAAATGTTGGGGCAAAACACATTATTCTTTTTTTTCCCTGTCTATTTCATATCACTAGCAAACATTTATTGAGTACCTAGCACCTCCAAGGTACATCTTAGGCGCTGGAATCTCAAAGAAGTAGAGAATATAGTCCCTCTATCAAAGAACTTGTAATCTAATTTAGGAGACGGGCACACACAGGTTATTGTTGTTGCTTGTCCTTCATTCTTGAAGAGGACCATGGCATCAGTAAGGTGACATCATGGCTTGCAAGTGAATTGGCTCACTCTCTCCTCCAGAGCCATCTGGGTCCAGTGGCAAGACATAGATCAGCACAACTGGAGATGGCCCCAATGCAGTGGGAGACCTTGGCCTTTTTAAGTTGAGGTCTTTCCCAGGTCTCAGTTTGACTGAGCACACACTTATTCAGTGATTAAGACTAGGTAAGAAATGAGACAAAGAATGGCCTCTTTTACCTGGTCAAAAAAAAATCAATCTGAGAGGGAAAGACCCTCAGGGTTTCTGGGCAAAACAGAAAAAAAATTGCTATTTACATTCACTCTGAGCCATCAGAACCCAAACAATGACCAATAAGTGGGGCTTGGGCTGGGACTATTGTTGGCCAATCAATGAGAGCCAGAGTGAACTGGGTTTAAGGTGAGGGCCTGAAGAATGAAATCTAGAGGTTTCAGCAATCAATATCAGAAATGTCAATGACTAACCTTTTAGAAATACCAGCATAGTGTGTTATTTTTTTAAATCACCATTCTCTAATGAAAATTAATAACAATAATTAAAAGGTTCTAGAAAGACTTGGTTTACTGAAATTTGGGAGATATAAATCTAAATGACACTTATTCTTTAAATACTCTAAAAAAACTTAACATAAATACATGTAGGTATATATATGTATATAAATGCATGTATGTATGTATGTGTGTAATACATATACATATATATGTGTATATATTTATCTGCTGCTCAAAGTGCTGCTAAGAATTTATTTATTCCATCTCTCTCAATAAGCTAGCTATAAAGAAGCTTTGGAAATAATTGTTGAGTTACCATTCCCATGGTAAAATACACTTTCATGTGCCTTAGATAAATGAATTACTAGCTGTGTTCCTTAAAGGAATGCATTATAAAAAGTACAATACAGAATCCATTCCAGGTTTTCTTTGATACCTTGGGTGCAGTAATTTACGACAGCTTGAGAGTATTTAGCCAGATCTATGTAGACATCCATCCCAATAGGATGTAGTCAATAAAGCTTCCAGTTCTTTTCATTAATACTAAGTCTTAGTCTATTCATTCTGAGCTCTCAGAAACCTGAGACACAACAAACAAGGCTTCTGTTTCCCTTGGATGCCCTTCTATTGGTTTCTTTGCATCCTTCTCCTTCCTACTAGTCATGCTGGGTGCCTGTGGTCCCCTGAGTGAATAAGCATTTTCCAATGAGCTGAGCAGAATTTATTTCTCCTTTCTGTAGCTCGTCTTCTCCTCTGAGCTGGCCTGAGAACAGCAACGTGCCTTGGCATTATCTATACCATTTAGGATTTTACAGTCAATTAAATCCCTTCTTAACTGCCTCTTCTTCTTCTTCATAGCCTACAAAGATCTTGGTTTTATTTTTAGCTTGGCCTGTTAGATCGGGCCTCTCAGCCTCTCGTATCCCATTCGTTGCCCTTTCAAGTTCACAGTGCAGGAAACACAGATGCTGATAGAGTCCAAGATTCAAAGTGAGGGAGAATGGTGTCATCCTATTGCCTAGCAATCTCTTTAATCTATGTTTCCTAGCTGTCTTGTCGGAAGATCTGGCACCAATTAGTTAGGCCTCCACACTACCTTCATTCTCCTGGGATGAGAAACCTCTGCTTTCCTGTTCTACCTAAACCACTAAATCCCACCTTCAGCTACATTCTTATTCATAACTTCATCCCCTTCCTTCATTCAATTGAGAGTCAATGCCAAGAGGAGAACCACGGTTTTCTTTCACAGTCAGTATCACTAGAAGGACTTGGAAGTCACCCAAATCTTGATAAATCAAGATGCAATTTCGAAGGAAAGGTAAAATTTTAGAAGACTGTAAATAACACCTGATGTAAGGGACTTAACAAACTCCTTTTTGGGCAATGAGGTGGCTCAGTGGATTAAACGGGCTGACAGAGTGGAGGCTCAAAGGCTTGAGTTCAAATCTAACCTCAGACACTTACTACTGTGTGACCCTGGACAAGCCACTTAACCCTGTTTGCCTCAGTTCCTCATCTGTAAAATGAGCTGGAGAAGGAAATAGCAAACCACTCCAGTAACTTTCCAAGAAAATCCCCCAAAGGGGTCACATAGAGCTGGACGTGACTGAACCGTAACTATTAGCTCCACCCTCTCTTCACCTTCCCACATTGCTCTTTACCTTCTGTGCTTTTCTTACTCCAAATTCCCAGTTGGTGTTTTCCCTTCACAAGATCTCTTCTATATCCGCAAATTTTTTAGAGGAAAAGAATGCCTTTCCAGGTCAGAACTGGTCTCCCTGGGTATGAGCAGGGTACACTGAGGACCATTTCTGATATCCAGTAATCAAAGAAACACATTAGACAGAGCCACCAGAGGATGTGGAAGAGAAAGTGCATGGCTCAAGAATCAGGTAGACCTGAGTTCAAAGCCTGTCTAAGACACTTATTAGCTATATGACTCTGGGCAAGTCACTTAACCCTGTTTTCTTCAGTTTCCCTATTTCTAAAACGGGGAAAAGAATAGCACCTACTTCCCAGGCTAGTTGTGAAGATAAAGATATATAATATTTGCAATGTGCTTTGCAAACTTTACAATGTTGTATAAATGCTACCTGTTATTACTATTACTACATGGGTGAAGTATTATATAAATATTAGCTGTCACCAATAATAATAATCACATTAGATCAGGACAGGACTTAGAAGTTACCTAGTCTAACCTTTCATTTCCTCAGAGGTGAACTGCTGTTAACCAGGTTCACAAAGGTAGTGGCAGAGTCCCATGTGAAATCTTAATCCTCTAACTCTTAGTCCAGTGCTTTTTCCACTGAATCAGTGACTATATCTGAACCACAGCTTTGCCTGTATTAATTCAACCTTGCATCATTCCCGCATACATCATCCATTAGATTTTAAAATTTATTTTAAAACTATCATTCATATCTTTGGTTTTGATAAAACTGTCATTTCTGAATATCTCCTGCTCCCCCTCCCCACCTAGCCATTCTTTGTAACAAAGGAAAAAAGAGAGAGGAACGAAAAAGCAGTTTAGCAAAACTAACCAACACAGCCACCAAGTCTGACCCTCAAATTGATTTTAAGCTCCATGCAGGCTGAGGCTTTATCTTTTTCATCACTGAATGTTCAATGACCAGGATAACTATTTAACTGAATTAAATCATTTCTCTTCCTTAAGCTTGGGAGGGACAAAGTTTCAGAGAAGTGGTGTTGCCTTTTTTCCTGGGTGGTTAATTTCTCCCTATTGTGCTCATGTTGGGGTACTATGGAGTTGGAATGAGAGAAATTATACCAGTTATTGAATCTTGAAATGGCTGGAGGATCCCAAGCCCCTAACATTTTCTTGGGTGTGCATTCCTATTTCCTCTTACTCCTAATTGAATGAGGATTTCCATGCACATCCTTTCTGAGAACAGAGCGGGGAGGGAGTCACTGACGTCATGCTGCAAGGATCAAGATTTCAGTCTGTGACTCAGCCTGTGGGTTCCACAGAGAACCCAAGAGAGAAAATAGGGAAAGGAGAGGAAAAAGATGTGCCCAAAAGGTTCTTCTTCATCCAAAGGATTACTTCAATCCACAAAACATTTATTAAGTACCTGCTTTGTGAAGAATGCTGTGATTGGAAGGGCAGAGATACAAATTTAGCTGCCTTAATGGATTTTATGATTTAGCAGGATTGTCAGCCAGTCCCCTTTCTGGAACTTCATCTGGGAACCCAGATGAAGTATAAATCCCAATGTGCCATTAAATTTTGCCAAACAATTTTGGGCAATCTTGGAAATGATAATAATGGGTTGATTTGACTCATTACTCTTTAATAAAATTAAAATTATTTAATGATGTATAGCCAAAGCACTGCACTATTCATACAAAGATTCATAACATACTGTTCCTTCCCTCAAGGAGATTATATTCTAGTAGAAGAGTTAAGTTCATGAACACATACAGAGACACACAACATGGTATTGTTCCTTAACTATCTTTCTTTGACACTAGAGGGGTGGGTGGGAATTAATTAGGCAATGGAAGGGACTTAATGGAATGATTTTCTACACTAGAAGGTCAGCATAGCAACTAATTATTCTTGTTTAAAGTGCATGAATTCAGAGGATGTGGCTAGGGTATTTCCAAGACTAGAAAGAGACGTCAATGTCAGTCAATAAACATTTATTAAGTGCCTATTACGTGCCAGGGACTCAACTAAGCACTGAGGATAATAAGAAAAGCAAAAGAATGTCCCTGATCTTAAGGCACTCATGGGTGAGACAAGATACAAAAGTAAGTCTAATGGAGGAGACGACATACCAAAACCGTAGGAATAAACAAACTATACACAGGATAAATTTGAAATAATCAGTGGAGGGAAGGCACTAGTAATTCACTATGCCTAGTAAGTGATTTTCCATTCCTGCCCTCTAACTGCCACCTGTGCCACGAGAGAGAATAAATAGACAAGTTTATTCACTTCACCAATTTTTCTCACTCTATACCAAGATGGCAAAGCAATGGGTGCTGAACCTCTGAGCCTTCCTTGAAGGAAAACATAAATGAAGGAGGATCTGACTCAGCATTTTCCAGGAACTTAAGTAAACAGGCTTAAAACTGAGAAAGAAAACTACAGACATATTTTTTAGTAAACGAGCTTTACTAAAAGTAGTACACACTTTTCATTATAAATGTTATTATAATCCTAACATACAAAATCAACCTGCAGTGGAGATTAACAACACAGGTAATCTTTTTTGGCATTTGTTTAATACTCTGCTTTTCTAATATGCATGTACATTTGTTAATTATTAGAATTGTCATGTAAAAAGAGACTTGTTTATGAACAATAAATATACTGAACATGAAGGGATAAGGAGCTTACTGTGTGTAAATGGCTATAATTGAATGGGAATAGTTGAGACTTGATAGGGTTATCAGCATAACAGAAAAAAAGGCACAAATATTAAGACCCAAGTGAGAAATTAGTGATATAAATTTGGGGATCAAAGAAGTTGAAGGGATTATTTGTTCCAAATATCTCACTGTACAGATAACGAAACTGCAGCCTAGGGAAGGGAAATAAAGTTCAAATTCATATAGAGATTAAGTAGTAGAATTGGAACTCAAGCCTAGGCCTGCTGATATCCAGGCCCATTCATTCCTCTCTACCTCTTTAGAATTGGTGAACTTGTTATTGTGGTTGCTGTTTCGTTTTGGACCAATGATTCCACAATTCTAGGAAGTTCTAGATGAAGAAATTCTGTCTATCAGTGTAGATGGGCAACTGATCTGAAACTTCTATTTTTAAGAAAGTTGCCTAGGGGCACTTAGAGAAGTGACTTTCTCAGGGTTCCATAGCCCTTAGGTAACAAGAATGGAGGCTGGACCTTCCTGCCTTCATTTATTCAGTTTCCATCTCATCTCTTTCTGAGAAAAGGTAAAAAAACAAACAACCAGTTATTTCAGTTATTGACTGGGGCACTTAGAGAAGTGATTTTCCCCAGGGTTCCATAGCCCTTAGGTAACAAGAATGGAGGCTGGACCTTCCTGCCTTCACTTATTCAGTTTCCATCTCATCTCTCTCTGAGAAAAGGTAATAAAAACTCAGTTATTTCAGTTATTGATGGACTCATTATTGACCTTTGATAACATAATGTTCACCTCGTAATGGGGTATGTGTTGTTTTTCAAAGGTGGGGAGGGGGGAGCAGAATAGATGCAGGAAAACTCTTCGTCAGTATACTGGAAAAATGGAGGAGATAGGCTGTCTGGTAGTGTCAACTTCCCTATCAAAAATGGAAGTATGTTGAAGAGGTTTGATGAGATTTTATAGAAGTATGGTCAAACATATCCAGTGCTTTCCTCTCTCATTTTATACAGAGAATCTTTTACCAAAAAAAATTTTTAAAAGCAAGGAATTTAATAGAGTATTATATAAAATATTTACCTGACTTCAATATTAGATAAAACCTGGCTTTGAGTGCTGGCTTTGTCACTTACATAATCTTGGGAAAGTCTATTAACTTCCCTAAACCTCAAGTATCTTATCTGTATTATCAGGGATAATAGTATCTATACAACCTACTCTGAAGAACAATTTCAAGAACCAAATAAGAGAATGATTCGAAAGCATGTTGTAAACCACAAAACATTTCATGAATGCCAGCTGCGGTAGCAAGCATCAACAAATAATACTGATGATACCAATATTATTAATGGTTAATATTAATAATTATTTTTGAAGATAACAATAACATTACTGATGGAATTGTGTAAGTACATAACAGTTGCTGTATGAATGAGGACATATGGAACCCAAATCTTCCATTGTCTTCCATTATGTTCAGAGATAGTTGGAACTAAAAATAATTGGCCTCAATCTGTAATTTTAAAAATGACACATAAGAAAGTGAAACCACTTCAAGTGACATTCTTTTGTAAACATGAAGTCTATTTTCCTTTATTCCTCCTGAATAGCCCTTCTAAGTAATTTAGTCTAATGAACAAACAATTCACAAGATCTCTTTAGAGTGCTTCTAGTCAGTACACAATGACAGCATTAATTCCTAGTTCTTTGGGGAGCTGTTACTGATCCCATGGAATGCGATTGTTAAATATTTTAGCTGTATCACTGGCATACCCACAATAGTTTTATGCTATCCCTCCATCAATTTAGTAGAGATATATACAGTTATAGCTTTTATCAAGGTTCAAACGAAGCAAGTAACTCCTGATTTGCATACTGAAAAATCTGTTATTGTTCAGTAGAGTCCATTTGGGGTTTTCTTGGCAAAGATACTGAAGTGGTATGCCATGTCTTTTTCCGGCTCATTTTACAGCTGAGGAAACTGAGGCAAACAAGGTTAAGTGACTTGCCCAAGATCACACAGCTAGTAAGTGTCTGAGACTAAATTTGAACTCACAAAGTTGAGTCTTCCTGACTCCAGGCCTAGTCCTCTATCCACCATGCCACCTAGCTGCCCTATACAGAAAGACAGCCCTATTATAATTAAGTGGTTTTTGTCCTAATGACTGCGGCAATCCTATTTGATGGCATAGGTGAGAGTTACATAGGATCGACAGGTGAGAAAGACTGAGATCACATATTTGGAGAAAATACCCACAGATCCATTATGGTATTTGGAGCCTGTTGATTGTGAATAATGTAAGATGTCTCTGTTCCTACAGAACTGCAACTAGGGTAGTTTCCAGAGTTTGGATACAGAGAATCAAGATGTCGAGGGTCAGCACACACGCACCTTTTTGCTTCTGCCTCTCACCTAAGAATCTAGGAACACTGCAGAAGAATTCATGTTTGATTACAATAATTAGCAGAATAATAATAATTAGTTAGAATATTCATAAAGCCACAAGTCCTCACTAAGGGAAAGTTCCTCAAAAGTTTGAAAATCTCTAAATTGTAGTGCCCTGATGTCCCTGCTCTAATTTAAAGGACATACAAATTACACACACACACACACACACACACACACACACACACACACAGCTTCGGAAACAGAGAAGAAACTACAGTCGTTCAAATGATTTTTTTCTTAATCCACATCAGGGTGACTTGGATTTAAATTTTGCCTCTGAAATATATTGAGTGTGACTTTGGGAAAGTCACTTAAAATATCAGTACCTAGGAACTCTGTAAGACTAAAAAGGGACAATTTGCATTGGTACAGAGAAATCTGTCAACAAGGAGCTCCTACTAATGAAATCACAGGTCTGGGTACATACGTGTAAATGCATGCATCAATACATGAATACACACATAAATCAAATACATATATATACATATACACATATGTACATATGCATATCTACATAGATATAGTCTGTTTATACAGTCATCCCTCAACATTCGCAGGTTTTACTTTTGAGGTTTTGGATATTCATGGGTTGGCCATCAATAATTAAATGGGAATTTTTGGAGATTTGCAGCATATCCTAAGGATCTTAGAGTTCTCATAGTCAGAATTCAACACGCCCATGCCAAGGATTCCAGACTTCTAGGAAGAAAAGCATATATACATTCTAATGAAGGCATTCAGTATAAGATCATCAGAGATAAGATAAAGCAAGAGAGGGAAAATACTTCCTCATTCTCTCCAATACATAACCAGAATCTTGCTGATTTATCGCTTTAATTTTCCTGTCCTTGGTTCTTTAAAGAGTTTCATTTCTGTTGGGGAACTTAGGAGCACATTCCACACTAATGGAAGTAGGGAAGAAGAAAATTGAGGCCTTTGCTATTCCTCTGGCCTTCGGGCCACCTTACTGATTGATTTGCCTCCATACCCTTCCACCTAATGTGTGTGCTATTTTCCTCAAAACTGGTGAGACCTTGGTGGGAAGTCTCCCTTCCAAATCCTCTCTATCCCTTTGGCTCTATACCCCTCCCCTTAAATATACAGCCCTTGTAATTTTGCTTTCTTAAAAAGCTAAGATCAGAGTTAAGCCTCTCCTCCTGTCTTCCTATAAAAATGAGGTGGGACAAACTCCTGCTTCCAGAAAGAGCCAAGACAACCTCTCTCTTATCTCTTCAACTCAAGCCCTACACATTTTTCCATTGTGGGGACACTTTGCTATTGTATCTGGGCAGTGAATGCTTCTGTTTGTGGGGAGAGACAGCTGATGGATTTTATCTACTATCCCAGCTGGGACTGGGGGCCTCATCCGATCCAATGTTCATTGGATGAAACCATGTAAAAGCAAGGTGAGGAAACTCTCAGAAGAGATTTTCATTCTGATAAGGGTAGCTCTAGCTGAGGAGAGCTTCTGCAGGCTCATCAAGTTAGTGCATATACAAATGGAGTCATGCTTGCAGATAACATACTTGAGGCACACTCTATTCTGACTGCTCCAGTAGAGATGGCAAAATTAATCAAGCAATCAAATAGACAACAAGCATGTTTAGTGCCTTCGAAACACCAGGGCGTGGGCTAGGCACCTAGATACAAAGACAAAAATGAAAGGCCCTCAAGGAACTTTCTTTCAATTGCTTAGAGATGTTCCTCACTTGGTACTATGCCTGGCACATGATAGGCACTTAATGAATGTTTATTAACTGACTAATAGTGAAGGAGAACCTTTAACCTTCAAGGGCAGCAAATTCCACAATATCTTGAAATGTACAGATAGAATCTTTGTCGTTGGGTCATTTTCAGTCATGTCCAACTCTTCTTGACCCCATTTGGGGTTGTCTTTGCAAAGATACTTGGAATGGTTTGCCATTTCCTTTTCCAGCACATTTAACAGATGAGAAAACTGAGACAAACAGGTTAAGTGATTTGCCCAGGGTCACATAACTAGTAAGTGTCTCAGACCAGAACTGAGAACTAAGAAGATGAATGACAGTAGCATCAGAATGCTATGCATCATGCCACCTAGCTGGCTAGGTGATGAAATCTACAACTCCACTGTTTCTCACCCATTGTTCCCAGTGCTAAGATCAATGCACAAGTTTGGGGAGACCCGTCTTAACAGCAATTAAGTCAGATATAGGAAGTTTAATTAACTATAAATTTAATATGAACTGCTTTAATTAAAAAAAAGCCAACTGAGGCTTAGTGCCTAGATCAAGGTAAGGATACATTTCACATTGCACTTGTGTGACAACATCTGGTGTATTGTGCTCAATATTCTACTCTAGCAAATTTTAAGAGAGACGTTGGCAAACTAACATCCAGGAGATGGAAACAACACTCTCAGGCTTATTTCCAGGGGTATACTGGAACCAGCTTTAGCAAATGTGGAATTGTTAAGTTTTTAGCATAAACATTTACACCTCAAAAATCAGCAGACACTACAAATCGGGATTTGATTTATTATTTTGTTGGTTGTATAAACTAGAGATTTTTCTTAGCAAAATAAAAATAAATTTTATTTTGCTGAAAGACTTTACTCTATTTAAAAGACTACATTCAAAAATATATCTCTTATCTTTAGACTTTGTCTTCCGTGAAAGTAATGACATCATCTTCTTATACAACCCCTCTTGAATAAACGTTTGCTGAATATTTGAACAAATGAAAGAATTACATTTCATTATGATCACTCTGTGTCTCTACCTGTCTTTTGGTGTTTCCTCATTCTCTGCGTGTGTGTGTGTGTGTGTGTGTGTGTGTGTGTGTGTGTGTGTGTCTGCCTCTGTATGTGTGTATGTGGCATGTCTGCCCCCATCCTATCCCCCACCCTCTCTCTCCCTCCTCTCAGACCTGCCATGTCATCAATACAGCAACGTCCTCTTGTGGAAACTATCGACACTAATAGAGATATGCACCTCATATGTAGACTACTGTTTTAAAGAGTAGCTTGGGGCATTGAGAGATTCAATGACTTGTCCATTGTCACACAGTCAGCATTTGTTAGAGAAAGGGCTTGAACCTGGGTCTTCCAGACTCCAAGACTAGCCCTATACACGTTATGTCATATTGCCTCATTCTTAAATAAAAATACAGAATATTTATAAAAAGAAGCAAAAGAAATCAGGGAATTTCAAAAACTTCATTCATGAAGTTTCACGAATGAAATGAATTTTAATAATGGGGGCTGCTAACAAAGGCAACACTATCATTAACAGAAATAAAGCCCAACTATATGTGTAAAAATAATATTGGAACTGTGGTTTCCCTTGCTGGGGGCTTTATCATCTCTGGTATCAATTTAATACCTTTCTCAGTGACCTAGAATTGGGGTTATTTTTATTATGTTAATGATCTCCAGGAAAAGGAGAGAAGAAACCATTTATTAACGAAACTCGCAGGTGATAAGTTAAGCCTTGGAACAGGCACCACTGAAGTTCCTAAGATGATATACAAATGGATTTGGAGAGGTTAGGGAGAGGAGTAGAAAATAACAAAATGGGTTTCACCTTGGAAAAATGAAAACTAATACATCCAGGGCAAAAACAATTCAATGGGCAAAAGGAACCTAGAGAGAAGTAATGCTGAAGGAGCCCTGGAAATGATAATGGAGAACAAATTAGATATCAGTTTGCAGTGTGATACGGCAAGTGAAGAGGCTGATGCTATTTTAGGCTGCATACAAATATCCATTATGTCATAGCAGAAGGAAAGTATGGAGGGGGAAGAAAAAAACACTTCTCTCTAGGAGTCCAGTGAGGCTCAACTGAGCAATGTCAGATCTCTCGATCCTCAAAAGGTGTAGCAAAATTGGACTGGGTTCAGAGAAGAGCCACAAAAATGATTACTGAAATGGAGTGATTTATTTATGAGAAAAGATTAAAGGAGTCAAATATGTATCTCTTGGATAAGCAATGACAAGTGGGGACATAGCAGCAAACATCTGAAAGGTGTAAATTTCCTTAGAGAAAAGGGCTATATAAATGTAAACTAATCGTCATAATGATAAAATGTCCACAAAGTATTACTGAAGAAGGGGAAAAATTGTGGCAGTTGATGGTTAGGGGTTGAGACATTTTCCTTTCCTTGTCCATTTAAGTCGTCATAAGGTAGTGGACGTTACCTCTTAGCCCAAAAAAGGGAAATGTTTTCTGGGTCCAGATTCAGTGAGGGATAACTTGAAATTTAGACAAAGTAGGATCTTATTGTTTTCTCATCTATTTTCTGTGCCCCCCTTATCCTGGACTCCCCTTCTAGTAGGTAACTGGTACTACTCAAGTTCTTAATGATTTCAAAACCTGCTTTCAAGGGAATTTTAGTCACAAAGCATTTGATAAACAAATTCCTAGTAAAGTTTTGGAAGTGGTAACAGCTTGATGCTTAATATGTCCAGAGATCTGTGATTTAAAAGGGAAAAATCTAACTCAAAGGAGAGATACCCTAATGATGGAATTTCATGAATTTCTGACAGTTTTCTATTGAACATTTCAAATGGACATCCCCAGATATATCTCAAACTCAAAACATCCAAAACAGAACTCATTATATCTTTCTCCTAAAACTCAGCATTCTTCTAAATTTGCCTATTTCTGTCAGACACATCACCATTCTTTTAATCTCTGATTTTTTTAAGCCTGGCATTAGCCTCAATTCCTCATTCTCTCTTATCCTACCTACCTCTCTAATCGGGTGCCAAATCTTGTCTCTGTGTCTAGAATATTTTCTGCATCTAACCCCTTCTCTTTACTTACACAGCCACCATGTCAGTTCAAGAGCTCATCATTTCTTGCCTAGATTATTACAACAGCCTCTGAACTGGCCTCCTTGACTCGCCTCTCACTACTCCTACAAACCCCTGCCAAAGTCATTTTCCAGCAGCACAGCTCTGTGCCTTAACTCACCAATCCAACTCCAATGAATTCCTATTTCCTTTAAGATAAAATACAAACTCTTCTATTTAAATTTTAAAGTCTGACACAACCTGGAACCAAACTATATTTCCAGCCACACTGGACATTACTCCGATATCTGGAATTCATTCTTCCCTCCTTTCTGCCTCAGAGAATTTCCTTCAAGAATCAGTATAAGTGCCACCTTCTCCAAGTTTCTGATCTCATCAACTACTAGTGGCCTCCCCTCCTACCTACCTTGTATTCAAGTACTTTGTATTTATTCTCCTTTTATTTGTTGTATACATACACACAGATTATGTCCTTTGTTCCCTCCTCTTAACCCACAGATGAATAGAACACTGGGCTGGAAATCAGGAAGACTCATGTTCCTGACTTCAAATCTGGTCTCAGATACTTACTTACTAGCTGAATGATCCTGGGCAAGTTATGTAACCCTGTGAGCCTCTGTTCCCTCATCTCTAAAATGATCTAGAGAATGAAATCACAAAGCACTCTGGTATCTTTGCCAAGAAAACCCCAAAAGGGTCAGACATTACTGAAAATGACTGAACAATACCACCACCCATTGGCTTATAGGCTTCTTACAAGAATGGATTATTTTATTCATTGTATTTGTGCCTATATTGCCTGACACAGTTCCTAGCATATAGTAGGTGCTTAATAAAACTTGTTGATTCATTTATAGTGGTGGTCCACTCTAATAAGGGTACTTATGATAGCATGAATTTCCATAAGCATTGGTGCTCTATTGCCAAAGTCATACTAATTTCTTTATCTACAATAATAAATTACTTGTGTTGTTAACATGGCACAAAGTAGACAGGTGGCAATCTTCCAGATCGCCATGATCAATATAGATAGCGAATCTAGACAATTCAGGTTGCGAAGTTAACTTTTGGTTTTAGCAATCATGGTCAGGACTAGTGTATATTTTATGGATGCAAAGGGGATTTTGAAGCTTCAATTTTATGGCTCATGTGTTCAACTTGATCAAATTCCACTGGGCAATTGCCAAATCATATTACTTCTTTATTCTGCATAAACCTAGAATGGGAAAATATGGCATTCATGAAAGTGAAAGAAGCAAAAATATACTTATGAACATCCTCACAATGAAGTATTTAAGCTGAAATTCCTACAAAAGATAAAACTTCAAGGAACACAAAGCCTGGTTTTGTAGAGTAGTGATCATACCAGACAAACATTAAAAAAAATAGGTTTCATTAATACCACGGGAAAGGTGGAAGCATTACTTCTTAGTTAACACCATGTGGCTCAGCCACATGGACAAGCAGGGGTGGTGAACCTGTTTCCTCCAGCCACACGTGGCCTTCTAGGTCCTTGGGTGGGGTCTTTTGAGTGAGTATACGTTTTACAGAACAAATCCTTTTATTAAAAGGGTTTGTTCCCTGAAGTTTGGATTCAGTCAAAAGGCCACACTTGAGGAGCTAGAAGGCCACATGTGGCTCAAGGCCACAGGTTCCCCACCCCTGGACAAGCCTATCAGACCACCTAAAGTTTCTTCTTCCTTCCACTTCCACGATGATTGGAAGAAAATATCCAAAGGGAATGCATAATATAAATAAAAAAGAAATTGGAAAGGGACAAAGAAAATGATCTAGAATTTACCAGATTGTCTATGTCTCGCAGGGACAAAATAAGTTCAACCTAAAGCAGAATAATTGATTACTAGTCAAAGACTAAATAAACAGATAAATAAATGAATGAATAATACATAGATAGATAAATGAAGTATATCTGTATGCATCCTTCTAAATAGATTTTGAGAATCCTTAGACCGGAAAAAGTTTTATAACATCTATAAAATATGCGTTAACCTTGTCCATAAGTGACAATGAAATCTTTTGCATCAGCTACTCCTGAGTCCTTCTACATGTCACTAAGCTAAGTACAAGTGACCATCTGGTTATACAGCAAATGAAATTTGGCATAGAATCCTATGCAAACTAAAGAAAAAGAGAAGAACAAAAAGATGTAGGTATACGTTGGGTTTCATTCAAGTCCTACTCTTTGATTTATAAATGACTCACTCTGGTCACACAAATAAGTGGTTATTTGCATGTCAACATGAAAGCATGCACACATGAAGTTACACCTGTACATGATTCTAGTGCTGAATGGCTTTGTTTATCAAGTGCGGCCAAAGGATTTGTTCTGTAAAACTTGAACTCATTCAAGAGGTGGCACCAGAGGACTTAGAAGGCCACATGTGGCCTTGTGGCCTCAGGTTTCTCCCCCCCCCCCCCCCGCCCCGATAGTCTAGACCTAAACAGTGCACAGTGAGTTAAGGATTTAAATAGTGCCCGTTACCTTGATACAACTGATTCCTGTGCAGAACATGGGGGCAGCCCAGGTGACCTGTCCACAGCTCATCTTGTGTAACAAAATAGGTAGGACCAGTCCCCTTTTAGCCTAGCTTAAAAGAGCCTGTGTATACTCAGATCATTAAATATAAAAACATTCATAACTTCTATGAAGTCATGAAATTTTATGAATGCATAATTTCATAAGTCAAACCCCATTCCTTTGGGTTGCTTGGTGTTCAAGCTCTGCCTACCATTATTCTGGCCTTGGGATCTAGATTCTTTCTACCGTTTTGGATCCTAATGACTTCCCATCACTTGGTTTTTGGCCACGCCTTTTTGCCTCTGTCCATTTTCTTGAACTGGGGCATCTGTTCAACTGGTAACTGACCTCTTTCACTCTCCTATTCTTTCATGGTCCCTTGTGTTCAGATTGTGCTGCTGCAGATGTCTACCCACTCTGCCCAGGCCTAGCTTCACAATATAATGCCATGTAGAACTTAGGGTGTGCTAGGTCCTCATCTGTGACTTTCAGGTTCAACACAAACCCACCCCCACCCCACTCCCCAATCCCTGCAAAATGTAGGTTGTCTCAGTGTCTTGTATACTTCTGTTTCCTCAGTAAAAATGATTACCTCATTTGAACTTTCGGAAGTAATACAAAAACAATTAGCGCAAATCTCCTGCCAGAATATCTGTGAGTCTCCTGAGCTGCCCTTAATAAGAATTTAATAACTGGAAAGGGCCTTAGAAGTCAGATTGTCCCAATCTTTTATTCTGAACAAATCTAGGTCCAGGAAAGTGTAGTTATTTCTTCAAGGTCACAAAAGCAGCAATGGAGGAAGAGGACTAGAATCCAGTCCCCTGACCTACTCAAGAGTTTAATTCTGTCACCAAAAAATTCCATTACCTCATTAAGATAATCAAGAAGTTTCAGGTACATTTACTTATTTACTTGCCTTTCTTGCCACTAAGTAAAGCAGAATTAGTTATTTATGATCTGTGAGCATAAGATATGGGGTTGACAAGCTAGCAGCTGCATTGAATAGCCCCTGAGAAAAACCCATAAGAGAAGGAAGAAGCAAGGACCTCATTGTTGATAAACTCAAACTAGCTAATATATGGTTTCTATTTCAGGAAAAAAGAAAAAAAAAACTACTAAATGCTAGAGTCAGGTAACATCCAAGGGAGCATTGCATATGTGACCTGTAGTTCCTAGTTTCCTGTTTCTTTTCCTGTCTCTCTCTTCTCCCTCAACTTCTCTCCTCTCCTCCTCTCTCCCCACAATACAGAGGATTTTTTCATCCCCAGGAAGAGGTAGCTAAGAGCATGGGTGGTGTCTATATCTCTTGATCTGACCATTGGGAATCCACAGCAGTTGGGTTGCTCCAGAGTCAAATCGGGGGAGCTGGGTTATGTTGATTTGTGTCCCAGATTCATCCTAGGTCTATATATCTGACTATGACAGTTAAGCCCACACCCTCATCTCTGAAAGCTATTCTATGCCAAGCACAACAGTTAACAAGGATGCCATATTAGCAAGAGTGAAAAGTACGCAAAAGCATTGCATTTTATGTTTGGTCTGCCGTAGAACAGAACGCTACTGAAAGACATGCAGAGCCAAAAGCGTCCAGTGACCTGAAGCAAGTGGAGATGTTCAATAAATATACTTTGTTACCACCCTTTCTTCTCTCCCCCTGCCGCGCCACGCCCCCCCCCCCCCCCCCCCCCCCCCCCCCCGGTCTTATCCTTACTCTCAAGTTGGAAAATAGTTTTCACAGTTGGTGGGCCAGTCAGTTGTAAATAATTGCCTCAGAAAACAAACATTTCATCTCTTCGAAGTTACACGTAAATTACTTTAACTCAAATTTAATACCACAAGGCAGTAAATTTACAGTATGTGTGGGTAGAGAAGTGTCACTTAGGGGTGTTGAAAGATTTGATTACTTATAACAAGGCAGCCTTACCTCTCACTCTTCCTTTCACTGTCTCTCTCTCTCTCTTTTTCTTTAATATACACAGACAGACATGTTTGGTTTCTTTGGTTGAGAAAGATTTTTATTGAGGAAATAACCCACAGATTTAATTTGAAGGCTGAAGTAGCAGGTAGCAGAGGAAGTACAAAAGGGTACCTAAGTCAATGAAAAGAGAACTAAAAAATGCAGGCATCTAGTGTCTGGAGGATCTAGAAGCAGAGAATGGTTCCTCACTGAGTCCAATCACATCTGAATATCAAATTTCTATGGGAAGACTTCAATCGAATTTAACACACATTTATTAATTGCCTGCGAAGTGCCAGGTATTGAGGTAGATGTTTAGGATACCGATATAAAAGTAGAATTGTCCTTGTCTGCAAAAAAGCTTGCGTTCCACTGGATAAAGGGGTTGATTTACTCTCATCTGTCTCTTTGGAGGGACTCTCTACATGAACGAGATCACAAAACCATTGATATAGGAGAGCATTGATTTTACTATATTTAAAGGAATTTTTCTTGCATGCAGTTTTAGGAATTAGAATTGAGTAGAAGCTGAAGAAGGATAGAAGGACAGAGATGAGAGGTTTAATGAAGAGAGTGAGGGGTAGTGGGGGGGAATGGATAAGCTGCAAACTGTAGCTATCCATCACTTATTCAATATTTCCATCTAGTAGATTTGGCAGAATATGTGTAGGAGGAGAGAGAGGGGGATAAAGAGTTTAAACCAAGTTTATTCATAATGTGTTGACAATTCTACATCTGAACAAATCCTTTCACATGCTCTATTTATGACCTATTATTTTTAATAAAGATTTCATTTTCTTTTGGGCAGACTCTCTTCTTAGTCTTGCATTTATTGGTTGTCACAGTCAGAATAAATTTAACAATAGTAGAGTTCAAGGCCTCTAATATATATCATAGCAGAAAGATTATCCTGGAGTCCTAATGCCAGGACCACAATATCATATATTCAAGGGGAACGTGGTATGATTGTGTCCTGACATAGGCCTTCTCCTCAATAGTAGATATAACATTCAGAAATGTGGTTCATGGACTATCTTCTGAAACAGTGGGATCAGTGGCCAATATCAACTATTATATTGCCATGTTTTCCTGCTCTCTGCCCAGTTAATTAAATATATGGCCATATAATTATGAATAGCAAGTCCTCATTCCCTTTCTACAGAAAGCATTTCAATACAAGCATCATGACATAACTGATATGAAAAATCAATAACACTGGTGTTAACTGCCAGGCATTATGTTAATTCTTCTGGGATTGTAAACTCTGAAAGAAAACAAACAAACAAACGAAAATGTTCTGCTGTACAAATGAGGAATATTTTGGTTAGTGGTCCCTGTTGGATCACCTCCTTCCAGATTCTAAGGGTTGCAGTATTAATCTGGTTTGGAGAAAGTGGGCGATTTCTAGCCTCACGGGTGTTATCTAAGCTTCTGACAACTCAATTTCATGTAATGATGATCAAGAGTTGATTATGTGCAAATGCTGTGGTAGAACCTGCTGAAGATATAAAGATGAAGGAGATTGGTCAGTCCCTTCTCTTGAGGAGCTTAAAATCCAGTGGGAAAACCAGAAAGGGATGAAACAAGTAGGATACAAATCTTAAACTTTGGAGCAGGGGGCATTTAGCTCCCTTCTACAGATAATGGATGAGGGGACCATCTAACTCCCTGGTATCAGTAAATGGTGCCTAGATTTGGATTTACAGAAATTACTTTTCTCTGGAACAGCTAGCAGGATTATTTTTGATTCCTTCAAATAAGGACTACGATCATCAAAGTCACATTAGCTAATGAGAACAAAAACCATAACAGCAGTAACAACAACACTGGTACTTCTGTAAATGTTCTTCCCAGTGAACTCTGAAACCAGAATTGCTAAAAAGAAATGTAGCAAGTTGTTCCTCATTAAAGGTTGCAGAATGGATGCTATTACTAATGTCTACCTCATGTATAAATGCATGCATGTTGGCATGTTTGTGCTAAATTACTAATTGTTAATGAATAATGAAGAAATGCCTTCCTATATGCTACTAGAAAAGCCAGATTGCTTTAAGTTCAGTTGTTCTTGTGTGTGTGTGTGTGTGTGTGTGTGTGTGTGTGTGTATGTGTGTGTTTACAGGCATTCACTCATTCATCACTTAATGAGGGCCTACTGGGTATAAGGCATTATGCTTGGTTTTATTAAGGCAGAGGCCTTGCTCTCAAGGATTTTACCTACATGGCACCGTGTATAGAACATAGGACCTGGAATTAGGAAGATCCAAATTCAAATCCTGCCTCAGGCACGTAGTAACTATGTAACACAGGTCAAGTCGTTTAGTGTCTTCCTGACTCAGTTTCCTTATCTGTCAAGTGGGATGTCCTCCCAAGTTTGTTGTGAGCATCAATTGAGATAACGCATGCAAAGTGTTAAATAAACCTCAAAGTTTTACATAAATGATAGCTATTATAATTATTATTAATATTAACTCAGGAGTTCTTCAGGAGTATAGGAAGAGAGAAAGAGATCAATTAAGTCTTTATTGATAAAGTATCTACTCTATACCCAACGCTGTGCCAAGCATTTGAGAAACAAATGCAAAAAACGAAAGATTCCCTGCCCTCAAGGAGTTCACATTCAATTGGAAGAGATAACATATACACATATAAGTTTATCTGATTTTTTAAAAATTTTATCCAGACCTATCTGCACTTCTGATACAGGCCTGACCCTCCCTAAAAGGAACTTTCTCAAGCAATACAGATTACCACCTTCTCTGCCATTTGTAATCTTAGAGTTGTTCCTGGATGCCCAGGGCACCCAGGACTTACTTGACTTGCCTAGAGTCAGAGAACCAGTTTGCTTAAAGGCAGGACTTGAATCCAGGTCTTCTTAACCCTGAAGCTGACTTTCTAAACACTACACCACATTACTTTCCATCTACAAAATCAATAGAGTATGGGGGGTAGAGGAGGAATGGGGAAGGAGAAAATAAAATTGTTGTGGTTCAAATGCTGAGAATCTGAGTTAGATATTTCTTAGGTGCCTCCGAAAAGGAAATCCAGCTCTGTCTGACAAAGGGAACTTCCTGAGGAGGCAGAAAGGAGACCACTGACCAAGAATTAGTCTGGACTGAAGTGTCCAGATCTAAGGATCTCAGTAAGATGCCTTTTAAATGGGTCTTTGTGCCTACTGTTCAATTTGTCTACATCCATATGGTTTGTATCTTGAGTCAATGAACTGTATCATGTAAACTTGGACTTAGGTCAGGAAGTGATCTTAGAGATTGCCTAATCCAATTCCTCATTTTACAGGAAACTGAGTAAAGAAGAGGGTAAATGACCGGCTCCAATAATCTGAAGAACCACAATACTAACCCTGCTACCCAGACTCCAAATCTCTCCTGCTTTCCCTTTTGCTGCTCTGCCTCAATTAGTAAGCTTTACTGTCTGACATTGAGAAATTACTGAAAAGACAGGACCTGGGAATTTGGGGCAGGAGGCTGAAGAAGTTTCCAGAGCCAATGACCTATGCCCTTCATATCCACATTTCCCAAACATAGTCCTGATATGAAGTTGTAATTATGTTCCTTCACAACTGCATATAGTCAGTGTTCATCAGCCTGGAATAAACTGACTCTTTCAAATGATTAGAAGAGCATTCCATTAGGAAGTACAGAATGTATGGCAGTGATAAACTAATTAAATGAATAAAAGCATACCAGCAGAAGCTGTTTTCTATTTATTCGGACTCCTGCAGAGTCTATTGCTCTCCACCAATATTCCCCTCAAACCTGCTGTTAAGGCTCAAGCATAACTTTAGTAAATGCATTTCATTTTCCACAGAACTCAAGGGCTGCAAAAATAAGCATGCTGACAAAGGCATGTCTCATACCCTCTCATAGGTGCTGACCTGCTCCTCCCTCTGTGACCCACCCCCCCCACCATACACAGGACCTGAGACTTAGGCCACATGTGGGGTTCACTGGATGCATGCATCAGCTGCTGGGGAAATTAATCTGCCCTTCTTTGGAGCTCAACCCAGTTGATCGATGGCAATGTTCTAGTTCACTTTAACTACTATGTTTACTGGCTGGTCCTAGACATCAGATGATGCTTCAGTTTTATATCCCCTTCATGTCTTTGCACTGGGTGCCATCCATGCCTGGAATTCCCTTCCTCTTCTGCTCTGCTTCTTAGAATCACTGGCTGTCTTCAATATGTAACTCAGATTGCCATTCCTGGCAATAGGCTTTTCCCAATCTACCCAGATAACAGTTCCTTCCACCTTACCAGGTTTAGGTGGTGGAGTGGATAGAGTGCCAGGCCTGAAGTCACTTCACCCTGTTTGTCTCAGTACCTCACCTATTAAATGAGCTAGAGAAGGAAATGGCAAGCCACTCCAGTACCTCTGCCAAGAAAACCCCAAATGATGTCATGCACAGGTCAGACATGACTGAAAATGACAAGACAACAAAAACACAACAATCTGACCAGGCATCTTTTATATTCCTATATATATTCAGGTTGTCTCCTTATCAAAATGCAAGCTTCCTGAGGGCTGGGCCTCTCCTTGTCTCTTTTATAATTTTTGTGTCCCAAGTGCTTAGGATAGTGCCTGACATATAACAAGGTCTTAAACGTTTTTTCATTCTTCTATTTATCAACATCAGGATTGTGGACACCTACTTCCCTTTCCCAGATAACAGAAGGAAGTTGTTATGGGGATTTTCCCTTCTAAACAAGGTATCATACATCAACATTATAAGCTGTGTAACTGGGTAAAAGGTTAATCAGCTCTCACCCTTTCCCTAGGCTCTACCTGCATAGCATGATTTAAGTGTCCCCCAGTCTAAAAGGTTATTACTGAGTGACTATGGTGTCTGAAATGTCCATCATTCCATATTAATTCTCTCTAAATGTTCAAATGCCTGTGGAGGAAAACTCATTAATTCATTATCACCCATTAGGCTTATTAGCATGTAGTAGTAGTCCATCAGACTAGGTATCAGAGCCAAGTTACCCAGAGAATAGAACACAGGATGGGCATACTTTGAGTGGGAGAAATTTGGGAAAGATTCAGACCATGAGACAGACTGGTGGATGTGGAAGGTTTTGTTTTTTAAGGGAAGGGACCATCTTCCCCATTAGAATGCAGGGCAAACACATTGAGGGCAGGGATGGTTTTTGCCCTTCCTCAAATCCTCAGCACTTAGCTCTGTGCTTGGCTAGTAAATAAGCACATAAATGCTTACTGACTGACTCCTACAGAAGCAGAGGAAGCAAGCTCCATCTACTTTATAATTTTGCCTAGAGCTAGCCCCGAGGATAATGGGAGGTTATTATCAGCATTATCTTTACAGTATGTGCTAGGCTAGGAAATTTGGGGACTAATACAAACATTCCTGGATGCCTCATTTATCTAGCCTCTTCAGGGAGCAAACTCCTCCACACGAGTGAATTTTCCAAATGAAAGAAGCATGCCCTTTTAAGTGCCCAAATCTGCTCTCATTTTAATCATCTTTGATGGGGATCTTTCTAAATTATATTTCATACTTTTCTGCTTTCTTAAACAGAACCTAATTGACCAAATTTAGCACTTTCTTATGAACATCAATGATTGTACTCTGCTGAGGTCAACTGAAGAGCGTGGGGACTCTCTGCCCAACATTAAATAGCTCCAGACTACTGAGATTGTTTTTAGTCCCATCTCTTCCGCTGTTGTCAATTGTTACTTCTGAACAGCACATTACTGGTTCTAATTTGTTGCCTTATTTAACACAAAATGGTCTGGGTGAGAGCCTGAGGGTGGTTCCCTGTTTGCTAATGAGTAAGTACGAACTTTGTGGCAAACAGTTCTCACTCAGAAATAATTCCCATTTACCTTTATGTTCTGAGCTGTATTCTGGACAGTTAACAGAAGTTAGCAGCTGGACCTCTGGTATATGAGATGGTAAGTATCTTATCTGAAGGATTTATGAATGAACCATTACCCATCATCAGGCAACTCAAGAGGAACATGAATTTGATAGCACCATGTGTTAAGAGTGTCAGTAGCTGGCTTGTGAAGAATTGCTGGAAAGAATGCTGGATTTTGAATTAGGGGTTGTTGTTGAGTCATTTTCAGTCATGTCCAGCTCTGCGTGACCCATTTTGGGGTTTTCTCAGCAAAGATAGTGGAGCGGTTTGCCATTTCCTTCTCCAGTTCATTTTATAGATGACAAAACTGAGGCAAACAGGGCTAAGTGATTTGTCCAGGGTCACACAGCTAATAAGTGTCTGAGGCTGGATTTGAACTCAAGAAGATAACTCTATCCACTGTGACACCTTTGATTTAGGAGACTTGAGTTCAAATCTTGATTCTGCTACACACTATTTGTATGATCTTGGACAAGTCACTTAAGTTCCCTGATCCTCATTGGCAAAATGAGGCCATTGAACTAGATAATTCCTAAGGTTAGTTCTTCCTCTAAATCTATCATAGAGAAACTGTGAGTTCTTCTGTGTTCTATTGATTATATTCACTTTCTGAACTTGAACATGTTCTATTTACACTACTTTTGCGTGTTTTTTTAATTGTTTCATAAGTGCGTTCATTGGAGATTTCCCTCTAGGCAGGGTGAATGCCGAATATTTTACCCTCCCCAACGTGACTCATGAAAGTAATTACGTGGGATAATGGATAAGTGCTGGACCTGGAGTCAGGAAGACCCAATTCAAAGCTAACTTCAGATAATAACTCTCTAGGCAAGTAACTTAGCCTCTGTTTTCCTCAATTCCCACACCTAAAAAATGTGTCTAATAATCAATAATACCTCTTTCCCAGGGTTATGATGAGAATTTAAAAACATGAGATAATATTTGTAAAGTGCTTTGCAAACCTTAAAGTGCTATATAAGTGCTAGCCATTATAATCAGAACCTTAGAAACAGAAGGAAATCTCTAGGAAGCATTTTAGAAAAAATCGAGTTCAACCCTTCTCACATTTTTTACAAGTGATAAGATCAAAAGATGTACAGAAAATAAATGCCTTGGCCAAGGTCACACAGTGACTTTCTGGCAAAGTTGAGGATAGAGCCCAGGTCTTTTGACTCTGTCAAGTGGCCACAGAATTGAATTTCACTATGTCTGGACCATGTGATTTCATGTATATAATTGTCATATACAATCATTGTATATACATGTGAGAAAATTGTGAAAAAAACCCTACCAATTCAGATATGCAATTACTCTATTATATATAAACTTAAGAGAGTTACCTGGTGGCCCTGAGAGGTTAATTTTCCAGTGTCACACAGACAGTATATGTCAGAGGCAGGATTTGAACCCAAGTCCTGACTCGGAAATCTGCTCTTTATCCCTTATAGCAGGCTGCCCAAATGCATATCTTTAAAAGTAAACTAAAATCAGAATGGATACATTTTTCCTACCAGGCCAAGTGGCAAATGGAATGATAGCATCACAGTGGGTGAATCAAGGCATGAAAGGAACAGGAATTTTTCGGAAGTAATGATGGCTCACTTACATCATTCATTGTCCTTCCCATGCAATATTATATAGTGAAGTACCACATGTGGCAGATGTTTTCTGTATACATAGCTCCAATGGCTATATGCTGATGAAAATGGATGGGCTAAGATCAAATACTTAAATGGATATAATGCATATTCTATTTTAGAGAAGTGTGATGAATGAAAACACTGATAGGATTTCTGGGTAATCAATAATCAATTTGTTAATTAGACTAGCTAATAGTCTATAAATTGATGATTTCTCTCAGTAGCCAGACACCAAGGGAGACCTTGAAATGCCTTAAATCCCAGTCAATGAACAATGATGAAGAATTTCACCTAGATAAGGCGATTTGGGTGGGTTGAATTCTTTGGGCAGGGTCAGAAATGTTCTTGAGAGCTGGATTCTGAATGAAGAAACAGAAAGGAAAAAACTTGGATCACCCTCCCCCATTATTAATAAAAGAGTGAAATAATCATTTCTCTCATTAAGAACTTACCATATGTCAAACATTGTGCTAAGCGCAGGAGCAATAAAGAGAAGCTGGCATCCATATAGTGCTTTAAGGTATGCACAATGCTGTACAATTATTATCTTATTTTGATCCAACAATGACCCTGAGAGGTAGGTGCCATCATTATCCTCATTTTACAGATGAGTAAAATAAGGTAGAAGGGGTTAAGCAATTTGACCAGGTCACACAGCTGCTAATTGTCTGAATTAGGATTTGAACTCAGGTCTTCTTCATTCCAGGTACAACCCTTTATCCACTGCACCACCTAGCTGCCTCCAAAAATAAGCTCCCTAACCTCAGGAGGCTCACATTAGAATAGAAATTAAATAGGATTTCACAGGGCAGGGATGGTAATAACAAAGGAGGAAGAAAGGGGAAAAAGTCCCCTTGTTAGAGAAGGCCCCTAAGCTTTAGTTAGAAATTCTACAAGGCAAAGGGGAGTAGAGAGTCTGTTCTAGACTTGGAGGCCACTGAACTAAGGCAACAAGACAGGAGATGGGGAGTAGAACCAAATAAGCACGGTGCCTGGAAGGCCACATCTCACTCTATGTGAGCTCTCAGGCAATAAACTCTCTTTCATTTCACTGGGTACCAGTTTCACATGCTAACTGCCTTAATCCATACCTAACTTATCAACTACATGCTATGAGAATGGGAGGTTAAGTACAAGAACAATATGCTGATTTCCCCACTTTTCCCTTGCAATGAGGACATTTGCCAGATTTCAGAACTTAGCTATGGCCCAGGACCTGCCAGCAATGATTGGTTAGTGACTTCTCTATAAGCAGCCATGTCAAGATCTGCCAGATGTGAGAAGCGGCTACAATAGCCTGAACCTCCAGTTCCTGGGCTAGACATATGCTAGAAAGTGATATACCTAACTCCTGGTACAGCAATAAATATTGAAGAGGATCTTTGGGTCAGTCAGGAATCACCTTGGGTTCAAGATTCAATTGTCTCTGGCACCCAACAGCCGCTGTCCAGTGAGGTTCCCTAGCATGGACATACTGATTTACCTCAACTTCAAGCTGCTATTTTGCTTTACTTGTCATGGGATCCATGGTACATTTTGCCCTTTGACTTTTAACCTACTGCTCTGCCATGACCTCCTACCTCTGCATATGTCCCAATTCCTATAAATTTTCATAGCTTTTGATTCATTTACTTCTTTTCACTTGCTTACTACTGGCTACAAACTTAATGTTAGATCCAATTGCTGCTCAGTCTTGCTCTTGGCTTCCAAAGAATTCTTTATAATGGCCCTTTTTCTTCACTAGGTCCTACTGTTTATATTTACCTTTTCTATGGATCTCTCCCTATTTTAACTACTAGTACAGTCCTGGAATATACCACCATCCACACACCAAGCCTGATATAGTGATAGTGTGTATATGCACATTTCAGTCCAAATGAGGATACCCTCCTATTGGTACACAGGTGTGTCTACATGGCACACCTGGCACTCTACACACCCTAGAGGCATGGTTATGTTGGTAGATATACATCTATCTATAAATGGCCAGATTGATATTGCCCAGATGTAGAAAAGTCATTAGAGACATTGAAAAGCAAGCCAAATGTTAATGTATTTTAAAAGAAGGCTATTAGTATTGTAAATGTCAATATACTACTTGACTTGTGAGATGTAAAATAAACAACCCAATGAAACTCATTAGGTATGTTACTAAAACTAAAGACTAAAAAGGCTGATGCCTGAAGCAGGGGGAAAAACAATTAGTAAATTCACTAATTAAAATGCTATTAATGCTTTTCTTATTATGAATGATAAACACTTTTATTTTAAGTATGACTACACCTTGAATGTAATGTGTTAATACAATAAAAGATTGACTGAATAGAATTTAGTCAACTATTATAAAGTGCAAAATGTTTATAATTCAAACAGTATCATTTTCCCAAATAACACTTTGGCTTTAATAAATAGTACATAAATTCTTAGGCATAATAACAGTGTAAATTGTGGGGCAAATGGCACTTTAATTAATGTATCTGCTAATTGTTCTCCCCTACATAGAGGTAGCCTGTGTTTGCAGAACTCTAGCTCCGATAGTCATATAATGTACAAAAGATTCAGAAAATGGCATATCAGAGAAATGGCAACTGTGTATAATATTTTCACACAATGAAAGGAAAAACAAAATGTTCTCTCTAAAATTTCACATTTGAGACTTTTATCTCCTAGTTTAAATTTAAAAAATAAAAAAAAATTCTTTATGTAATTACATGACTTATTAAGTGAGATTATAAGCCATGTTTTATATTTATCTCTATCTCCCATTTTATCTCCTCATATTTACAATGTCTAACATGGTTTCCTGAACATAGAAAGAACTGATGTTTGTGGAATTGAATTGGTCCTTCCTTTGTGCTTAGCACACTGCCATGAACACAGTAGTCATTCAGTAATGAATAAATTGGAGCAGTTAGGTGGCTCAGTGGATAGAGTGCTGGGTCTACATTCAGGAAGACTCATCTTCCTGTGTTCAAGTCTGGCCTTAGACCCTTAAGCGCTGTGTGACCTTGGGCAAGTCACTTAACCCTGTTTGCCTCAGAGAAGGAAATAGCAAGCCACTCCAGTATCTTTGCCAAGAAAACCCCCAATGGGGTCAGACAAAGAGTCTGAAATAACTCAACAACAAATGAATATAAGTTTTGGAGACAACTCAAGTCACAGGAATAACAATTTTGAAACATGGCAGAACACAAGACTTTTAAAGACTTCTCAATGGTAGCAAAGGAGAAAGGATTTTGAGGTTGTCTTCTGTCCAGCTCAGTCACTAAGGTTGGCTCTGTTTAAATGTTTACTGGCTTTTACTTGACATAGGTGCCTTAATTTTTTTAGTTGATCTGGAATTTCCACCTGGTTCCAAGTACAGGACTAGTTACCCACAACAGAGTAAAACAGTGTGCATTCTGTACCCTTAAGCAGCTTGTGTTAAGGACTTGGCTTTTATTATCTTGAACAATAAACCAAAGCATGTTAGATCTTATCGTTTTCTTCCCCTTTGGAAACTAGGTAGAGACAGAATTGCCTGAAGGCAAAAGTCTGGCTCTTTTCAAAAAGAATCTCTTTCTGAGAATCATAGATTTTTCTTTAGGGTAAAGCCTGGAATGGGTGAGAAATGAGACTAGATGAATTCTCTGGTCATATAGGCCTTTCCTTGACACCTAGACCCGTTCCCATCTACTCACCACTGCTTAATTTTAAAGAAGCATGCATTTGCACGTGTGGCTTCATGCAAGGCTACCCACAGAAGGATAGAGAACTCGCAGAGAATCATTCCAGATGCTTGTTTCTAACCTCCACCTAAGGTAGGCATTAAGAAAAAAGGAAGGCAGAAGGAAGGAGTGGTTGCAGTATGAGTGAGGGAAGGG
This sequence comes from Trichosurus vulpecula, assembly GCF_011100635.1. Classification (NCBI taxonomy): domain Eukaryota; kingdom Metazoa; phylum Chordata; class Mammalia; order Diprotodontia; family Phalangeridae; genus Trichosurus; species Trichosurus vulpecula. The sequence continues at coordinate 342,952,293 of NC_050574.1, read as the reverse complement.
GGAGGGGGAAAGAAGGAGTGAAGTGAAGATGGTATGTTTTGATAATACTATCTTTAGGTCTAAAGCTTTTGACTTTGCCTGTCTATATTATGCTCTTTAGAGTCTATGAATCACATCACACTTTGGACTGTAGGCTATTATAGTGCCACCACAATATATAGTACCTACTATGTGCCAGGAGGGCAGCTTTGTGGTGCAGTGGATAGAGCACTGGGCTTGGAATCAGGAAGATCTATCCTCAGCCTCAGACACCTATCCCTGTTTGCCTCAGTTTTCTCCTCTGTAAAATGAGCTGGAGAAGGAAATGGCAAACCACTCCAGTATCTCTGCCAAGAAAAGCCCAAATGAGGTCATGGAGTGTCAGAAACTGAAAAATGACTCAACAACATGTGCCAGGAACTGTGCTAAGTGCTTTATGAATATTAATTCATTTGATCCTTACAACAATTCTGGGAGGTAAGTATAATCATTATCCTCATTTAACAGTTGGGGAAACTAAGGCAAACAGATGTTACTTAACATCTTACTTAACTTGTTACTTATTACTTAACTTGTTAAACATGTTACTTAACTTACCCAGGGCCATACAATTAGTGTCTGAAGGTACACTTGAACTCAGAGATTGCTGCCTCCATACCCAGTGCTCTAGCTACTCTGCCAAGTTACCAGGAATACAGCTATTCCCTACCTTATAGATGAGAGACTGAACTTAAAATAAAAGGTACTTACCCACCTTCACACATCTAGTATGTGTTAGATACAGAATTCAAACCCGGGTTTCTTGTTTTCAGTCCAAACTGATGGTAAAAACCTTAGGTCATGCTTTTAACACTAAAACTTGAACCCACGTGCTTTGCCCTATAAGATTATCTCACTGATGATATGAATTTATTATTAAAAGATCACAACTGATTTTATCCTTTTGATTATTTTAATTCTCTATTCAATAGGTGGGGCACATAGCAAAGCAGTTGTTTAAGACAATCTGAGATAAAGTACCCAGCTAGACTCAGTTTACTTTTTAAACTATGTACATAAGATTTTAGATAATAAGGAAATAGATAATATAAAATGATTGATGAACAAGAAAAAATGTTTTATAGTTATCACCTACTTTGTCAGATCTGTCCTTTTATTTTCCCTTCTTCCTTTCCTCTCTTGTTCTTCTTCATTCTCTCCCTCTATTTTTTAATCCCTCTAAGTTTTTCATTTCTCTTTCCTTTCATTCTCTTTATTCTTCCCTTTCTATTCTTTTTCCTTCACCATCTCTCCTCTCCAAGATCCCAACACACGCATACCCATACTGATTACACTGTACAACAATAGGAATAATAATTCAATTATTAATTTTTAGCCTTTTTTCCCACAAGTCCTTTCTTCCCCCACCCCAATGAACAAGGACGAATATTTGTGACTGTCCCTGATCTCTGAATGTGTTGGTCTATTGACACATACTATGCCACACAGACATGAATAGCAAAAGAATAAGTGGAAGAGAGGGTATTTTATGTAACTTGAGGTGAAAATATTAGCTTCTTATAGTATTTGTGACTTAATCCTTAGCCTAATAGTAACCAAAGACACAAAAGAATACTTTAATTATTCCTCTGGAGCCTTGTGCCCAGGAGGTAAAGCATGTCACTTTTGCAAACTAGAAAACTGATACTATTAAAAATTCATTTAATCTCAAATTTGGAAAAAGAGTCCCAAAGAAATCAATCTATATCTAAACAAGAAAGTTCTCTAGATCAGCCCTGACAAATGGTCATTCAGTCTCTATTTGAAGACCCCCCCCACCCCAGGACTGGGGTCTTTCTCATATATACCCCAAGGCAGTTTGCTCCAATTTTTTTTTAAACAATCCAAGCTATTAGGGAATTTTATCAGGCCAAAATCTACCTTTCTGATTTCCAACCACTGGTCTTAGTTCTATCTTTAATTACCAAGCAAAACAAATTAAATCCCTTTTCTATATGTCAGCCTTTTGAATACCTCAAGACAGTCATCTTGCTCATTATAAGACTTCTATTCTCCAAAATAAATATCTTCATTCCTTTCATCAATCTTCATAATCACATGGTCCTTAGTCCACTCTGCCCTTTTCTAAGCATGTCAGTGTTCTTCCTAAAAGACGATGTGGAGAACTGACTGAAATAGTCAATGTATCCTCTGGGCTTGGCAGAATATAGTAGAAGTATAATCTTTGCTACTGTGGAAGCTATGCTCTTATTAATTCAGTTTAACATTATATTCACTTTTGGGAACATCCATTTCATATGTTGCTTCGTATTGAACCTACGATGTCGTAACACCCCAAATATTTTCCTGTGAACTATACTGTCATAGTATGATACATTTAGAGTTGGAAAGAATTAAGGAGGTTATTAAATCAATCAATTGATAAACATTTCTTAAGTGCCCACTAGGTGCCAGGCCCATTTTACAGATGAAGCACTGAGAAGTTAGTTGATATGCTATGGTTCACAAAGCCAGTAAGTGGCTAAGGCTAGATTTGAACCCAGAGGTTCAAAAGGTTTTGGTATTTAAACTCAAGTGGAGGAATGAATACTTACCCCTTTAAAACTTAATTTGATTATATATGGACCACCAGTCTAGGATGTCAAGATCTTTTTTTCAATCCAGAATTTGTCATCCCATGTTTTAGGTATCCTTTCCAGATGCATGGCAACCACAAATGTGATTACTATCTATGCTTTCATCCAATATTTTCCTAAAAACCATTGAATACAATGGGCTAAAATATAGATCTCAGGGGCACTGCACTATAGACCTCTTTGTAGGTTGATAGCAACACACACACACACACACACACACACACACACACACACACCAGCACTCTAAATGTCATTTGACCAATTCCACAAATACCTAACTGAAACATAAGCCTTCCTTTAATCTCTCCATCTTCTCCACTCAGGCATTACAAAGGACTGTCAAATGTCTTGCTGATATCTCGATATAATGAAATATTTCCATCACATTTTTAAAAAGGAGGGAAAGAAAATTTGATTAGTCCATAATGACATATTTTATGAAGTCATTATAAACCCACAGACAATACATGAAAGAATAACCACACAGTATTCCTTTAATAATGATTTCAAATTTTTGAAAAAAAAAGTCAAGTTCACTGTCTTATAACATGAAGAATAATCAAGCTTCGCCCTTTTGAAAATTGGGACTTTTGCCCAACTTTTTTTCAGAAGAATCTTTCTTTTCCTCTGTGACAGAGATTACCACCAAGCAGTGAGCATTAATATCTCAAAACTCTTTCAGTACCACTCCATGAAGTTCATTCCAGCTTAGTATTGTTCACCAAGTACAATGATTAGGTTCTTTAAAAAAATTATTTCCTCACTTATCTCAGTTTTCAGTTCTTTTAGCTACTTTGACGTTGGTTCCATACTTCCTAGTCTGCAGCTCATTCCCTTGAGTAGAGAAATCAGAAATGCCAGAGAGTTATTCAGGTTTACTCTCTGTCTCATCTATCATATTCATCCTGTTCACCCCAACCAGTGACCCTATCCCTTCTTTGATCTTCCTTTTACTCCTGACCTGATAAAAACAGACATTTTGTTGTCCTTAATATTCATAAATTGCTTCAACTCACTGTGGGATTTTCCATTCTTTATATTTTTCCTGTAGACTATGCCACTCTTTGTATTCATTCTAATTTAACTGTTACTGTTTCTATCTTCTGTGAATACATATAATAGGAATTTAGATTTGAAGATCTTTCCCACCCATTAAAATATAATTTGGCCAATGGATTCTCCATGTAGATAGAGTTTATTTTTATTCATTAGAATAAGATATGTTTGTGTCATTATTATTTTGTTCTTTGGCACAGCTTGACCCTTTTTGATTCTATGTACCAGCAGACATTAGGTTATGAGGTCCTAAGTATACTTCCTCTGAACTTAATGAAATCTGTCCTAAAAATTTTGGTTACACATCATACTATATTTTGTTCTACCTTCCTCATGATATAATTAATGTACTATAATAAATATATCTATGTGTATCTCTAATGCCCACTGCTTTTGCTAGCCATTGCAATTCATGAATGAATGTTGCCAGAGAGACAATTCATGACCAATTCCTGCATTCAGACACAGTCATACAAGCAACTGAGACCAATACTTCTGGATTTCTGCCAATTAAAGAGCCATAAGGAGGCACAGTAGCAAATCACATTGACAGAATTCATCTTTTGCCACTTCCTATGAAGATGTACTTTATAGTCACTTAAGAGCTTAGGACATTTTTCATTGCTTTTATAACATCAATTCTATATTTTCTTGGAAACACAGAAAAAGGACCCCAGCAGAAAAAGTCAAGGTTGTAGTTCTTCCTTACTCAACAACACTTCCTATGCCCTGCTTGGGATAAGATATTTTTTTATGATATGGAAGTAACAGCATAGCTTCACACTAATAAACTAGTGTTTTTAGAAAAATCTTGGATGAAAATATAGATAGTATGGTAATCAAATTTGAAGGTACCAGGAATCTGGAAAGGATACCTAAAACATTAGATGACAAATTCTGGATTGAAAAAAGACCTTGACAGTCTAGACTACTGGTCCATATAAAATCAAATTACGTTTTAAAATGGATAAGTATTAAGTCCTCCACTTGAATTTAAAAAACAAAACCTCTACAAATAAAGGACGAAGCGAATGGGATTAGTTACCTGGGTTCCAATCCAGCCTCAACCACTTACTGGCTTTGTGAGGCATGGCATGTCAACTAACTTCTCAGTGCTTCATGCGTAAAATGGGCCTGGTACCTAGTAGGTGCTTAAGAAATATTTATTGATTTCATCAGGGTACTTTTCCATTTCATGAGAGTCAAACTTTTCATAATAATAATTCATATTTATACAACACTTGACAGTTTTCAAAGTGCTTTCCCCAAAATAACCTCATATTGTGTATAAGTACTGGAATTCCCATTTTACAGATGATAAACTGAGTCATAAAGAAATTAAAGGACTGGATTGACCTTCACATAGTTAGTTACTTCAAACAAGGTTTCCTGACTTCAAGTCCAATTTTTTTCAATATTCCATACTACTTCCATCCAGCAGCTAATAAAGGAAGGTCTTAGAGCAACTAGAATGTGGTCCACCCAATTTGAAAGGCATACTCTAGGTTAGTTTTATGGTCAGTCAAGTCAAAAACCTTAGACCTGAAATTGATTTTTTAACATTTTTGACCTGGAGATCATTTTAAAAAATGAGTATACAGTAGTGGAGAAAAGGTAGAGAATCAACTTTCCCTAGCTGGTCTCTTGAAAATCCAGGGATTAACACACTATGATATTTCAAATCCCAGGAGAAGGGACAAATGGGAACATTTAGCTTTTTCAAAGATGACCTCTGTTTAGTTTTGCATTTGTCCATTTATAGAAGAGTATGCTTCTCTATTATTAGTATCTCACTGAGAATAAAATTTCATCTATATTGTCTTCTTAGCACACAGGGTAGGGAAAGTATGCAAAAAGGAGGCTGGATTTGCAATCAAATTAATTTTTTTTAATTTCATTAAATATTTCCCAAGTAGATGCAAAATAATTTTTACAATCTTTTTTTTTTTTTAATTTAGCTCTAAATTCTCTCCTACTCTTCCACCCTTCACCCCTCCTTGAGAAGGTAAGCATTTGATAACCTCATACATGTGAGGTTATGGCAAATGTTTCCATAACAGCTATGTTGCAAAAGAGTTCTCTATCTAGAGGTGTATAGCATTTTCATCATGGGTCCTTTAGAACTGTCTTGGATCGTTGTCTTGATCAGAGTAGCTAAGTCTTTCATAGTTCATTATAGTTCCAATATTGCTATTATCGTTTATAATGTTCTTCTGGTTCTGCTCGGATCATTTTTATGAGTTCATTTAAGTCTTCCCGGGTTTCTTGAAACTGTACTGCTCATTATTTTTTATAACAAAATAGTACTCCTTCAAAATTATATACCAGAACTTGTCTAGCCATTCCCCAATTGATGGGCACCCACTTGATTTCCAATGCTTTGAAAATTTTTAGAAAAATCTCAGATGAAGGTATAGATAGTATGATAATCAAATTTTTAAGTACCATGAATCTGGAAAGGATATTTAAAACATTGGATGACAAAATCTAGATTGAAAAACTTGACAGAGTAGACTAGTGATTTATATATAATCAAATTAAGTTATAAAAGGGATAAGTATTAAATCTTCCACTGGAGTTTAAAAAACAAAACCTCCACAACTAAAGGCTATGAAAGCAAAAGGAGCAGTTATAAATATTTTTAATACAAATAGATTCTTGTTCCTTTTTAAAAAATCTTTTTGGGATATAGACCTAGTAGTGCTGGGTCAAAGGTTTTATGGCCCTTTGGATGTAGTTTCAAATTGTTCTGCAGGATGGCTGGACCAGTTCACAGCTTGACCATTACTGTTCCAATTTTTCCACATTCCCTGTAGCATTTGTCATTTTCCTTTTTGGTCATGTTAACCTATCTCATAGGTGTGAGGTGGTATCTCAGCATTGTGTTAATTTGCATTTCTTTAATCAATATTGATTAAGAGCATTTTTATTTGATTATTAATAGCTTTGATTTCTTTGTCTGAAAACTGGCCATTCGTATCCTTTAACCATTTACCAACTGGGGAATGGCTCTTGCTATTATACATATGGCTCAGTTCCCTATATATTTGAGAAATGAGAACTTTATCAGAGAACCTTCTGCAAATTTTCCTCCAGTTTCCTGTTTTCCTTCTAATTTTGGCTGCATTAGTTTTCTTTGTATAAAACTTTTTTAAATTTCATGTAATAAAAATTATTTATTTTGCTTCCCATAATCCCCTCTTTCTTTTGTTTGGTCATAAACTCTTTCTTTATCCATAGGTCTGACAGGTACATTTTCCATGCTCTCCTAATTTACTCACACTATAACCCTTTATGTTTAAATCAGTTATTCATTTTGACATTTTTTTTGGTATATGGTGTAAAATGTTGGTCTATGCCTAGTTTCTGCCAAATTGCTTCCACTTCTCCCAGCATTTTTTTTTGGTCAAACCGTGAGTTCTAACATCCCCCAAAGCATGGACCTTAGGGTATATCAAACATGAGATTACTATGGTCTTTCACTACTGCATACACACACATGTATATGTATGTACATATACACATATATGCATATATATATATGTATATATATATATGTATATATAGCCAGACTTTTCCATATCACTGAATTTGCCATTATGCTTCCTTCCCCTCCTTCCCAGCCCTACACTGACCAAAACTTCCACATCTGGAAGAGACTCCCTTTCCCCCCCCTTATCCACTCTTCTGCAAAATTTCCAATGCACGTATCTGGTGCCATTTTCTTCACGAAATCTCCCTCAATCCCAACAGCTGAAAACAAGATCTTCCACCTAAAATCGCTCATAACTTTCCTTTGACCTCTCCTTTTGCACTAATCATATTGCATTATGGTACAATTTTTTGTGTACAACTTATCTCTGTTTTGATTATGAATTTGAATACTTAATTTTTCTCATCTTTCTATCCACACAACATGGCATAGCAATTTCCATTTTTTCTTTACCAGAACTGAGGAAACTCCTTTTAGCAAATTGGGACAAATCCTTCTCGACAAATTATAGCAATAGAATTGCTAACCAGGGTCACTCAGGGCCTTAAATCCTGGTCTTCCTGACTCAGAGCCTGGTACTCTATTTTTTTGTATACAGTAGCTACTAAATATATTTTTGCTGAAGAGAATGAAATCATGGGATTTCATGGGTTGATTCCATGTTGGGGTGACAGGAGAGTGATTAAGGGCAAAAAAGCAACCTGGCACTTCACTTATTACTTCTTCTCCCTTCTCTAGGATAGATAGAAACCCCAGTCATAGAGAGATAATGGTATTTATCTCACACTTACAGGTGCCTGTAAGAAAAGGAAACTAGTGTCTTCCAAAATTATAATGTTGAAATCATAGACATAGAACTCATTTAATCAACAAAAGTTTACAAAGTGCACCTGATTCCATCTTTTTTAATGATTAGTTCCTTCTCCTTCAGCATTTCAGGGATGGATGCTTGATATTTTTCTACATACTCTTGGGGCTTTCCCACATATTCTCTCATTAAGAACTTAGCATAGCTTTATGTCTTCAATTTCTTCCACTGTTGTCTTCATGGATGCTGAATGGTCAAGGTAAATATGGCTTTCCCTTTCTGCTAAATTAGACATATCTCAAAGACAACAAAAGGCATTTCAATCTTTTGTACTTTTGTGAGCTTATAGGCATAACAGGATCATAGATTTAAAGCTTCAAGGAAGCTTATGGCTATTGAGTCCCACTCCTTCATTGTACAAATAAGGAAACTAAGGCATAAAGAAATTATATCATTTTCCAAGGGCTACCCAGCTAGTCCGTGTCTGATGTGGAATTTAAATTCAGCTCTTCTTGATTCCATGTCCAGTACTCTATCCATTATTCCATGCTACCTCTTGATATAAAAACCCAGAGACAGAAAAATGGGGGACTAGCTTTAGACCAAGCAACTTGAATCACCCCAATCATAAGGTCATCAAATTACACATACACAGGATGCAAAAAGACAAAGTTATTAATGAAAGCACAGAATTAATTAGGTGCATCATGAAAAGTTGGCAGATTATTTCTGGGCTGAATATCAAGGGGCAGGGAATAGCTAAATTGAGCCTAACACCCATGATCTTTTAGTTGTCAGAACAGAGCAGCTGGTGTGGTGCTGGACTCAATTGATCTCTGGGGCCCACTCAATTTGAAGGATATGTCCACATAATTGGCAGCTTTCCAAGTCTTTGTCAATTGAAAACACATTGGAAGTTTGGGGTCAGTCTTTAGAGAATATCAAAATGTTATCATATCTTGGCCTGTATAATGAACAGCATAAAAAGCCTTTTTGGGATAGTTCATCATGGTTCAAATAACATTATTTTGCATTTGTGTAGTTTTGAACAAATACAAAGATCTAATCTTGCCATTATTTATCATTCAGAATAAGCAAAGAAACCCGAGAGAGTATACATCTATCATGTATTTTTAAGGATTTGTGCTATATCATTGTCAGATGATTTGGATTTGAGTCATGGCTCTCAGACTGAGTCATTGTATGTATGCCTGGAGAGAAATATTTTCTCTTTAGTGGGCCTCAGTTTATTCATATGCACAATAGAGACACTAATTCTTCCATGCCTAACTCAAAGAACTACTGTGAGAAAAACACTTTCAAATTTTAAAGTGCTCTATTTTTTTAAAAAATCATTTTGCAGGTGAAGAAAGCATGGTTTACCAAGATTATATGTGTGACCTCAGGATTAAAGTTAGCCCTGCTCCAAGACCCTCCTAAATGTCCAATTCAAACAGCCATACCATAGGGTGTGATGCATTTCTCAGAAGCAAATTATTCATTCCTATAATTGGTTTATCTATTCACTTTTGTAACAACATCAAGCACAGATAGTTAAATACATTTTGTTTCAAAATCAAAACCTGGAAACCAAATTTAGATAATTATTGTGTTTAGTAGGGTTTTTTTTATTTGTATTCTAAAGTTTTATGATCATATGTAAGTCATCACTATCTTTGAATCCTTAGCACCTAGGACTGTGCCTTATTCATAGCAAATACTTAATAATTTTTGGCTGAACTGAAGTAATTCCATGTTATGATTCACTCTCACAATCCAATCAAACAAACACAGGCATTGTACTGTATTCTGATGATGATAAGACAAAAGTGAAAGAGTGCTTGCCCTCAAAGGACTTTCATTCTACTGGGTAACTGAGAAACTGGAGAATATTGCAAAGAAATACTAGCTAGGGGAGGTGGAGATGAAACTTGTGTACAGACTTAGCAATCTGGTCATGTCACCAGAACAAATTCTTACGAGTTAAAAAAAAGAATTCTCGAGAGGGATGATCAGGGGAAAAAACAGAGCAGAAGCAAAGCTGGTGGAAGAGATGGATCTGACTACATTTCTGCGTGACTATTAAAGAGTATGTCTGCAAGGAGAATAGGAGGGCAAGAAAAAGAGGGAGGCACGAGAGCACAAATAGCTGAACCTCTGGGCAATGAAAGCAAAGGCCTTGGAAGGTTGAATTAGGGTCTTTTTCTTTATTTTGACAGGATCATTAATTTAGAACCGAAAGAGACCGTTTGTTGTTTTTGTTTAGTCATTTTCAGCCTTGTCCTTCTCTTTGTGACTCCATTTCTTGGCAAAGATACTGGAGTGGTTTGCCATTTCCTCCTTTAGTTCATTTTATAGATAAGGAAACTGAGGCAAACAGGGTTAAGTGACTTGCCCAGGGTCAAACAATTAGCAAGTGTCTGAGGTCAGATTTGAACTCAGGGAGATGAGCCTACCTGACTCCAGGCCTGGCACTCTATCTATCCACTGTCCCACACAGCTGCCCCTAGAGGCCTTAGAGCCTGTCTAGTCCAACTCCCCATTTTATAGATGGATAAGCTGAGACTTGAGTGTTCCAAATCACATAGGTACCAAGTAGAAGAATTGATTGAAACACAGTATCTTGGGATGTCAGGACCTGCACTGTGCCAGGACCTGCACTGTGCATGTTATCAGAGAATACAACCAATGATGACATTTTTTACAGATACAGAACTAAAGGAAAAACTACAAAAACTCATTTTGGTGGTATATAGATAATGCTGATTATAATAGTTTTGTGACATGCTTACTAGTTTGCTAATTATCTATATTGCTAATAAACTCTAGAAGGATCAGGCATATCAATTGACACATAATTTTTATTGTAATTTCACTTTGAAATAAACATTTTTATTCTACCTTTATTTTCTTTCCCTTAGAGGAAGTGTAGTCACCCACTCAGAACTTAAAGAACTCATAGGAAGTACTGCTTGCAAATGAGTTGTCTAACACTACAACCCCCACCCCCACTTCCACACACTAAACACAACCCTAGTAAGTAAGGGCTTGTCTGTTGTAATTAAGTTGTTGTGTCTCTCTCATCAGTCCCCCTGAAAATCAATAGTTAAACAGTCATGCCCTTTGGTAAAACTGACTATGATGGACAAATCTGCTTCAAGGTGGCTGAATTTTAAGCACCAAATGCATATAGTGCTTTAAGATCCATGTGGGTGAGAAGTGTGATAAGGAACAAGTAGGTTCTTATGATAATTAAGTATCAGCATTACAAGACAACTTAAAATCTGAAATCTGACCCTGCCATCTCTAAAGAAGTATTTTTGGTAGTTGGGGAGGAGAAGTTCCAGTGATAAGAATTTTCCTCCTTACAATTACCCAAACAATCTAGAAAGCCATAGTTTACCTCTGTGCAATTGGGGACAATCAGAATTCATACACAGGAACACCATTTCTGTACTGTTCCTCTTCAGATTCTTGTCAAGCTCAACCTCCTTCTGCAAATATTCAGTTAATGGGTTGCACATTTTATCAATTAGGGTGATGATTCAATTCATATGTTATATTTTCAGGTAACACTTTCTGCTGGTGTCTGAACAAAACTTGAAAGAAGCTTCAGCCTAGAATATATTTCAAAGACACCCCTTTGGGGTCAATTAGCACCTATAAATATTTATCTAAGCTGTCACTTAATGCCAGATTAATCTTTCTAAAACATCGTTGTCATCACCTTATTCCTTTGCTAATGGCTCCAATCCAAATTGCTCAGCCCTGTCTTTCAAGACCCTCTATTAATTAGCCTTAAGACAAATCACCAGTCCAAGAGGGTAGGTCCATCTGCTTTACCACACACATGCTCATTCCCACTCCTGTGACTTCATACTAAGAATTTCCCCATCTGATATGACCTCCCTCTTCCACTCCATCAATTCAAATCTTCCACTTCCTTCAAAGCTCAACTTTTGGTCCAGACATGGGATTTCATCAGTATTGGGAACTCCTAGTGAGGAATCTGTTACTGCAAAAGCAGATGAAAGAGTTGGAAAGGACTTCAAAGGCCATCTACTCCAGCCTATATTTGACTACAAAGTCCCTCTACAACATCACCTAAAAGGGATTACCCAATTGTTGCTAGAAAACCTCTCGATTAAAGACAAAAAATTAAAAAAAACAATAATAGCCGATTTCATTTCTTTGAACAGCTTTAATTATTAAAATGTGTTTCCTTCCATTAGGGAAAAAAAAGCAGATGGTAACTTTGCAAAGCTTGGTGGCAGTTAAGAGTTTAAGAGACCTTCCCAGGGTCACAAGAATATATACATATATATGTTTTATGTATATACATATATATATATATATATATACATAACATTGAATTTATATTTGGAAGGGCTGAGATTGAATATAACACCACCTACCTCCCAGGACCATTCAGGATCCAATAAGATAATAATTACAAAGCATTTAGCACAGTGCCTGGAACCAAGTAAATACTACATAAATGTTAGCCATAGAATAACCACAACAACAAAAATAAGAAGAATGACAATATTTATATTACCTAACAGCAAATTTATGAGGAAAATGCTAAGTCAACCTTGAAATGATATTCCATATGGAATAACTATACTAATGAGGATGATAATGATAATAAGAATGACCACCAACTCAGGAGTTAGGAAGATGAGTTCAAATGCAGCCTGGGATACGTATTCGTTATGTGGCCTTGGGCAAATCATGTAACATTTCAGCCTTAGCTTCCTCAACTATAAAAGGCTTATAATAATAGCTCCCACTTCACAAGGTTTTTGTGAAGATGAAATAGCACATGAAAAGTACTTTGCAAACACTGAAGCACTATGTGGATGTTAGCTCTCTTCGTCTTTTTCCTCCTCCCTCCTTCCTTCCTTGCTTCAACCTGTGATGACACAGGATGAAAAGGCATGGATGGGTGACAATTTGTAATACTGAAAATCTACCAACATAGACAAAATATCACAAGTCCATTAAAGTACAGACTATCCTCTTGTATGTGTGCAATTTATCTATGAACAAAATCAAAATACTCTTGAGGAGTAAACGCAAGTAGTTTGAATGTACTTTTATTATGGAAAACAAAAAAAAGGATTCTATAGAAATACAACCCAAATTATATCATAAATGGCAAAATATGATGCAATATAACTTCAATTTAGAGATAACTTTTCCTGAGTGTATCTAATATATGTCTTTGCCTTAACGTGAAGAATTCTCAATGGATTTAACACCCCTAGAATCCTGACTTTTCTTGATTTTATATTGCTAGAGTAAGGCATCATGCCTTTATGTCTCAAAATGAACCATTATTTTAATTTTATTTCTTTTTCTAATTGTGATTGTTGTTACTTTTACATGTTGTATACTGCATTTCTGGCAACACATCACTTTCCATGAAGCCAAGAAAATCTAGTGCTGAGCTTCTGGATTCTCTATATACATTTCCTCCACTTCTCTTCTCACACTCACTCCTCAACCCTTTGCAATCTGGCTTCCTTTCCTTTCAAACTATCATCCTATATCTCTCCCTACTTTTTAAGCCAAAATCCTTGAAAAAGGTGTTACATTCACAGTCTATACTTCCTCTTACTTACTCCTCAACTCTTTGCAATCTGGCTTCTGACTTCATCATTTAGCAGAAACTGTTCTTTCCAGTGTTACAGATTATCCCTTAATTCAAAAATTGGATGGTCTTTTCACAATGCTAATCCTTCTTGATCCATCCGACGTATTTGACATATTGACCACCCATTCCTGCTCTATACTCACTCTTCTCTGGTTCTCCTCTTAGCTTGCTTTACCCCCTTTAGCTGGCTCATCATCTGCCACTTCCTTTTAAAATGGATATGTTCCCATAAGCTCTATCCTGAGACCTCTCTTTTTTTCTTGGTGGTCTCAGCAACTATCATGGGTATAATTATCACCTTTAGCAAGATCACTCACTCAACTACATATCCATCTCCAACTTTCTCCCCTGATTCCATTCCTACATCGCCAATGGTCTATTGGATATTTCAAATGGAATTTCCTGATGGCATCACAAATTCAATGTATTCAAAACAGAGCTTTTTAATGTTTTATTTTTAGCTTTTTAATCTTTTCCCCAAAACTCACTCCTCTTCTGAACTTTGCTATGCCTTTCAAACTCACCTCCATTCTTTTGGGCTCTCAGGCTTTGTAACTAACCTTGTTTTTAATCCGGACTCCTCACGCTCTCATCCCAATTAGTTATCAAAATTGCTGCTTATACATTCCCAACGAATCTTACATTAGGCCCCTCCTCTCTATTCACAAAGTCATCCCCTTAGCTTAGTCCCTTGCTACATGCCACCTACAGCACTGCAAGAGTCTTCTAATAGGCCTCCCTTCCTCATATCTACCCCTGTTCTATTTTATCCTCCACACCATTCCAAAGTGATTTTATTCAAACATGGATCTGACAATTCTACCTTCCTGCTTAACAAACTCTGGTGGCATGCTATTGCCTTCAGGATAAAATGTAAATTGTAAAGTTTTTAAAGTCCTTTGCAACCTAACTTCATCTTTTAGTCTCATTCTATGTTATGGTCTCCCACAAACTCCATTGTGGAAATTGCCCTTCCATTTATTCCTCATCCATGACACTCCATTTCCAATCTTCATGCCTTTTCACTATCTGTCCCCTTATATCTGGAATGCCCTCCCTGCTCACCTTTGCTGGATATACTTCTTCCCTTCTTTTGAGACACAACTCAAGTACCATCTTATACAAGAATCATTCCCTCCACCAACTGCTAGAGCTCACTCCACAGCTTAGTTGTATTTAACTACCTGACATTTCTCTGCATTTATTTTCTTTGTAGTTATTCTGTTTATACACATATTTACATATATGTATATATTTATACCTGCTGTCTCTTCTGATATAACATAAACTCCTTGTGAGAATTTTTATTGTTTCATTCTTAGAATTTATATCCCAAGCACCTAGTATAGTGCCTGGCACATTGTAAATGCTTAATAAATGCTAGGTGATTGATTAATTGTAGCCACAATTCTATGTAATACAAGGGTGTTTGAATGAGGGTGAGCTTGCAGCATGAACTATTGTCTGGTAGCACTATAGTTTGTCTTTCCTTTTCCTATGTCTATGTAAAGAGAGAAAGGCTTACTCTCTTCCTCTCTCTCAAGTGACTGAAAAATGATTACAAACTACCCCCAATTGTTAGGTTGCAGTTGCTGGGAAGGAAGGAAGAAAGGAAGGAAGGAAGGGAGGGAGGGAGGGAGAAAGAAGGGAGAAAGGAAGGAAGGAAGAAAGGAAGGAAGGGAAGGAAGAAGGGAGGGAGGAAGAAAGAAGGGAGAAAGGAAGGAAGGGAGGAATGAAGGAAGGAAGGAAAGAAGGAAGGAAGGAAGGAAGGGAGGGAGGAAGGGAGAGAGGAAGAAAGAAGGGAGAAAAGAAGGAAGAAAAAAAAGAAAGAAAGGGAGGAAGGAAGGAAGAAAAAGAAAGAAAGAGAAAGACAGGAAGGAAGGAAGGAAGGAAGGAAGGAAGGAAGGAAGGGAGTAAGGGAAGGAGGAAGGAAGGGAAGGAGGAAGGAAGAAAGGAAAAGAAAGAAAAAAGAAAGAAAAAAAGACAAAAAAAGAAAGCAGTCTAGTTGAAAGACTGCTAAAAAGAGGGTAGGAAACATTTAGTTTATATGTATAAAGTTTACGTATATGTATCAAGTTTCTAGTTCTAAGTATAAAAGTCTTAGGTTTATGGAATATAGATTTAGAGTTGGAAGAGACTTTAGGGGTGATCTAGCTGAATTTCCCTCATTTCACAGATGATAAAACCGCAGCCTGGAGAGTTTCAGTGAATTGCTCAAGGTTACAAAAATCCCAAGACAACTAGAAAAGGTTTGAACCAAAACCAAATGTTCCTACTTGAGTTTCTTTAGAAGTGTGTGCTATAGTAATCTGCCATATTTTTATATTGATTCACTATTTTGTAATAGTCAAATAAGAATCTCTTAAGAGGAAGGAATCTTCTAAGAAGTTAAACAGTATTGGAGGTGGAGGTAAAGATTTTGAGATATTCTCATCCAACCCTTCTTATTTGACAGAGTCATTCAGGTCCTTAGTGGCAGAGTCAGGCCCAGAATTCAAATTTTCTAAACTCAGTTGACCAGTTTTTTGTTTTGTTTTTGTTTTTCCCCAGTACCCCACAGCATCCTTCAAATTAGAAACGGTGAAAGTTGAAATAGTGTTACAGCCTATCAAAACCCCCGAGCAAATTACTGCATTAAACAAAAAAATACATGAAACAAAAAGGTATACCACTTGTCTTCTAGTACAAAGGTTTTGGGGCTTTTTGTCTTTATTTTTGCTTTTCTTTTTTTTTCCTACTTTCTTTTGCTTCCTCCGCATCTCTATAGCATGTGAACTTAGGATTCTGTTCCATCAGCTACTACTTGGCACCTGTGACCTTGGCAGCTGTATTTCTATGATACCACAATGTGTTGCCATGGTGAAGAAAAAGATTTTACACAAAATGGTGCTACAATTCCAAAACCCTGGAGCAGATAGTTATGAATGGAAAAATATATAGTCTCAAACCTTAAGAGTGAGAAGAAACCTTAGCTATGATATGAAGGAACTGGATCCCCAAGAGGTGAAATTGTTTGTCTGAGGTTGTCAGATATATAGTTAGAGCAGGGGCTCAGACTGGAGATCAGAACTCTTGACTTGGAATAATCCAGGATTTTTTACCCCATACTACATCTTCCTATGATGGAAAAAAGGGAAAGGAGAGAGGGAATAGAATAGAGGAAAAAGAAGAGCTAAATACTAAGATAAAGAAAGAGAGGAAGGAAGGAAGGAAGGAAGGAAGGAAGGAAGGAAGGAAGGAAGGAAGGAAGGAAGGAAGGAAGGAAGGAAGGAAAGAATGGAGGGAGGGAGGGAGGAGGGAGGAAGAAAAGGAGGGAGGGAGGGAGGAAGGAAGGAAAGAATGGAGGGAGGGAGGAAGGAGAAGCAAAATAAAACAAGGAGAAATGGGCAAAATGGGAAAAAAATCTGCTGTATATTTTGGGATGTGGGCAACAAAAGTAACAATACATGTACTTGTTCACCAATGCCAGTATTATCCTAGTGAACTTGTGCCAAATTGCCATGACAATAATTAGCTGTAGTACTTTGACAGATCATTATGAGAACATTAGCAGGGCATTAGTGAGAATTACCCATTTTTCACACATTGATTACATGCCATTGCTGGCTCATTAGTGTATCGGTGCCTAATAGGTACACTCTAACTAGTGGTTCCTTCTTCAGCTAAGATCTAAACCTGCTAAACCCAGAGCAAGCAATGTGCAGTGATTTTGTTGAATTAAACAAGCACAAATCCATTTTCCTTGTTCAGGAAGAAACTCATTAATCGAGCTTGGGTATCGTCAGGCCAATCTTTGCAGGCCCACTCACAGAAACCTGCAGTCTTATTCCTATTGCTATGACACTGCAGAATGATTTAGCAAAGCTCCTCTGGGAGCTTCAAAGCCCCCTCTGTCCTAACCTAGGGAGCAGCTGTCTGATGCCTCACCTTGGAAAGGAGCTGTCCACTTTCCTCTCACTCTTTCTCCTCTGTTCTAAAGTATTCTTATTTTATAAGTAAATGACTTCCCTTCCATCCCACCCCCACCTAGTGCCTAATTATTTCCCCCCAATAGCTCTATGATTTTGGACCCATTGCATATACATATATATGTGTTTAGGTTCAGAGGAGATTGTGTGTAGGGGACAGAAAACAAATCAGCAGGATTATTTCCAGTACTGATGACAGATGGCACGTACATTGTTCTCTATAAATGCAAACAGTCTGAAAAATCTGAAGCAGAGGAAAGGTGACTTCAGAGGAGCTTTTGTGATTTCTCCCCCTTTCCTTGCACATTATCACCTGCCAGTCGTTCAGTCATTTCAGTCATGCCTGAGCCTTCATAGACTCATTTGAGGTTTTCTTAGTAGAGATACTAGAGTGGTTTGCCATTTCCTTCTCCATCTCACTTTACAGATGAGGAAACTGAGGCCAACAGGATTAAGTGACTTCCCCAGAGACAAAAAACTAGTAAGTGTCTAAGGGCAGATTTGAACTCAGGAAGATGAGTCTTCTTGACTCCAGGCCCCAGCACTCTATCCACTGTGCCACCCAGCTGCCACCACCTGTCCCCCTACACAGAAAATGAATTTAATGTAAGTTATTCATTATGATATACCTGATTAAGCTTTCCTAATCCTGAAAAACTCCAACATAGATACTCAACACAAGGTTTGTTGGCTTCCTCTCTGACCCCACACCTCTCAATTTTTCCTCCTCCTCTTTTCTTTCCTAAGCTTTATATCAAAATGACACCACTGAATTATGTGGAATGAATTATTGAGATGCTAGGCACTAAGCAGCTACTGAGGACATATAACAAATTTGTTGTTCGGTCATATCCAACTCTTCGTGACCCCATGGTGCATAACACACCAATAGCATCCATGGGGTTTTCTTGGTAAAAATACTGGAGTAGTTTGCCATTTCCTTCTCTAGTGGATTAAGGCAAACAGGTGTTAAGGACTTGCCCAGTGCTGCATAGCTAGTCTCTTCTTCGTGACTCCAGACCCAGGTCTATCCACTACCTCTAATGATATGATACTTCCTTCTGAGCTCTGTGCATTTTCTCTAGTATGACTCTGTCTCTGTCTCTTTTTCTCTACACACACACACACACACACACACACACACACAAACACTATATATATATATATATATAATTATATATATATATATATAAATTTATATATATATTTAAGGCACAGACAATGAATTTCATAGTGTGTCATTATTTTGTGAATTAAAAGGATAAGGCCATGTTAAGGATCATGAATGCCTTGGAAATAGTTAGAGGTAGGGTTTTATATGGGGAAGAGAAAAGGCATCAACCAAAAACGGTATTGTTGGGATCTCGAGTTGATCTTTTTTAACAAAATGAATTGCCAATTTTTCTATTGAGTGTTTGCCAAGTGTAGCCACTGCACTGGCAAGCCATTACACTAGCTGTTGTGAGGGTTATAAATAAGTGTAAGGATGTAACCTCTAATCAATCTAAAAAGGTTTACTGTATACTCCTTGCCTCCAGCCTTCTACTACTCCAATCCAGCCTTCACTGAGCTACCATATTCCAAAAGAATAATTCTGATCTTGTTATTCCTGAACTCAAAACCCCTCAAGATTCCCCAGTGCTTATATAATAAAATCCAAACTCTTTAGCCTAGTACCTAAGTCCCTCCAGTTTGACCAGAATGCAGTGCAAACAAATTATAGTACATGAGTAAAAGGGAATATTACTGAGTTTCAAGAAATGAACTCAAAGAATTTAGAGAAGCATAGGAAGAGAAAAAGAATGCAAAGAGGTGGGGACCCTTTGTGTGCTTGTCGGATTTAGTATATAGGTTGGTTAATTTTGATAAATTATTTTTTTTTTACTTTTATTTATTCTTTGTGACAAGAGATGGTTTTCTGTGTAGGAGGAACGGGGAGGGATACACTGCATTTTCAAATAGAAGTGTTATAAAAACAAAGCTGTTTTTTTTTTCAAAAATAATGCACTGCCAGGACAGCTAGGTGGCACAGTGAGTAGAGCACCAGCCCTGGAGTCAGGAGGACCTGAGTTCAAATCCTGCCTCACACACTTGACACTTACTAGCTGTGTGACCTTGGGCAAGTCACTTAACGCCAAATTCCCTGCCTTCCTACCTCCAAAAACAACAACAACAACAACATCAAAAAAATGTACTGCCCTCAAAAGATAAAGTTCAGACACCATTTTCCGTATGAAGTCTTTGTTTATCCCCATTGTCAGAAGGGGTCATCATGTTTGCATTCTTTAATTTTTTTTCTATTTTTAGGACACTTAACACATCACTTTGTATTATTATTTGTGTAAAATCCCCTACGAGATTTTACAATCATTGAAAGCATGGAATTTGACTGATTCATCTTCATATTATCCACAAAGCTTTTGTTTTCCCTCTAACTAGCCCCATCAAATAGCCTACAACAATAAGGGTTCTCCCTCCCTCCCTCTCCTTTCCTCTCCTTCTCTCTGTTTCTCTCTGTCTCACTGTCTCTCTCTGTCTCACTCTGTCTCTCTCTCTCTGTCTCTCTCTCTCTGTCTCTCTCTCTCTCTCTCTCTTCTTCTCTGTCTCTCCCCCATTAATAAACAACCTAGATCTCTGAATGCTCAATAGCACTGTTTCTTCTAGGAACACTGCCAGGAAGGCTACCCTCAGCCTCTAGCTCTTCCTTCTTACCTGTACTGGGCTGGTTGCTGACTCCAGATTTCTTCCTTTTTCTATTTCATTACACAGTCCTTTGGTTTAGTAACAGCAGAAAGAGTGGAAGCTAGGTAGATCCAAGTCCAAACATAAGTCAGAGAGAGGGGAATTGGGGCCAATGGGGAGTAAGGGAATACTTTTGTCTCCATCCCCTAGAAATGCTATATCATGCAAAAACACAGACCTGGTTATATGTACAGACATAAGCCCCAATATTTGATTGATTAAAAAGAAAAAAAAACGGGCATAGTAATAAACATTAAATTAATGAGTGAATGTTGAGTATATACCTATGAAAAAATAATCACTAAATGATAAAGGTTGTATTCATTAAGTTATTCACCAAATATTTACTTAGCACTTAAGACAATATGAAGCATTCAGGTTGTATAGGGACATGGTGAGGGCAAAGGGATGAGGTGTGCTTCAAGGATGAA
Organism: Trichosurus vulpecula; assembly: GCF_011100635.1. Taxonomy (NCBI): domain Eukaryota; kingdom Metazoa; phylum Chordata; class Mammalia; order Diprotodontia; family Phalangeridae; genus Trichosurus; species Trichosurus vulpecula. Next base: position 342,931,521 of record NC_050574.1, on the reverse strand, counting down.
TAAGAGCAGTCCCTTACATCAAATAGTTTATGATCTAGTAAGAGGGATACAGCTTGTACACCAAGAACCATAATACAGGGTAGAAGGTAATAAATGTCACAAATGATATAAGGTTCTATGAGAATTTAGAGGCATAGGAACTGGGATTAAATGGAGTATGTACTGAGGACAGCAAGTGCTCTAGTTTAGATCTATCACCAGGAGTCACTACACAAAACTAAAGCTCAAGGTAGGATGGCATCCAATCATGGCAGATCTTGCATGCCAAGCTAAAGATTTTGGACTTTTTCTTAAAGAATAATAAGGAGCAACTGGTATTTTTTGAGCCAGAAATAGTGATGATGAAAGTTATATTCTTGTAGGAAGATTAACCTGGTGGTGGCATACATATAGATTGAAAAGGGAAGGCATATGGCAGAGAGATCAAAGGGGGAACTTATTACAGTTTACATGCATAGTAATAAGAGTTTGAACTAGGATGGTGGCAATGATAGGAAGAAAGTAACAGATATAGGGAACCTTTAGAAGAACCAATATGATTTGATTATATTGGATATTGGGGGCAAGGGGAAGAATCAAATGTAACTTCAAAGTTCAAACAGTTTAGTGAATGATAATAATTGACATACATGGGGAAGTCAAGAATATTAGAAGAGGTTTTGGTGGGGTTTTTGGGGGGAAGGAGGATAATGTTGTGTTTGACACATGTTGAGTTTACCTCAATAACAGGATATACAAGAAAAGTGGCTAACAGGTAATTTAGGAATGTAGAACTAGAGTTTGAGCGGGTGGTTATACAGAGAGATGGACAATGGGAGTCAACTGCACAGGATATGATGTGAGAATTCACTTAACAGATAGGGAATAGAAAGGAAAGTAGAGGGCTGAGGACTAAACTTTGAAGGATGCCTACATTTGAGGGCCATAAAGAGGAAGAAGAGATGCCAATGAAGGAACCAAAGAAGAAGTAGTTGTAGTGCTATGGGGGTGACTAGAACACAGTTCATAGAAGTCAAGGGATGAGAGAGTTTTAATAAAAAAGTAATTAACAAGGTCAAGTGATTCAGAGAGGTCAAGGAGAGAAAGAGAGAGAGAAAAGGAGAAAGAGAGAGGAAGAAAGAGAAAGAAAGAGAAAGAAAGAAAGAAAGAAAGGAAGGAAGGGAGGGATGGAGGGAGAGAGGAGGAAGGAAGGAAGGAAGGAAGGAAGGAAGGAAGGAAGGAAGGAAGGAAGGAAGGAAGGAAGAAAGAAAGAAAGAAAGAAAGAAAGAAAGAAAGAAAGAAAGAAAGAAAGAAAGGAAGAAAGAAAGGAAGGAAGGAAGGAAGGAAGAAAGTAAAAGAAAGAAAGGGAAGACTGAGGAAAGTAAAAAGTAAAGTCCTTGGATTTGGAAATTTGGATATGTTTAGGAAATTTGAGGTAAATGGGGTAAATATTTTATGCTCACAAACTTGCCTGGTTAGTGGGACTCTCTGCAGCTTTCTGGCCATTGTATCTGCCCTTGAAGGGTGGTGTGAGACATTATGGATGTCCTCTCATCTGGCTTTTGCTTTTCAACTACTCTTGGTGTTGTACTGTTCTGAAGCAACTTACACCAATATCAGTCCTTTATCACCTTCAGGCACATTACCCTGCAATTGGCTGGACATAAAAGAGACTCTTTCCCTACTTCTGTAAATCTCTTTAAAATGAAAATAAGGGGTATGGAGTTGTGTGATTTCTTTTCCCAACTGCCCATGGCAGGCTCTGGAGAGCAGAAGACAGATATCACACATATTACACCTTCTCTTTCCTTCTCATCCAAATCATTAGCTCACGAATCCAAGAAGAATTTTAATTTTTCAGTCCCACTCTCTTCTTCTGTCCTTGCACCTCCCCAACCTCAGCCTGCAATATGTGCATACAGCTGAGGGACTGAAACACACAAAATGTCCCTTTGAAGAAGTTGCCAAAGTGATTTGGCAATGACAACACTGGCTCCTCCAACCAGCCCTGATGAATGTTCGGGCCTTGGTTTTGAAAGCTCTGAATACAAACAACCATTTGAAGGTAAATCAAGTCTGACAGCAGGCATCTTAAAAAACAAAAACAAAAACCAAAAACTTATGCTTGATAGAACAGGTGAATGAGGGTGGAGCCCCGCCATGGGATAGAGCAGGGATGTACACTGATCATAAGCAGTAATGTTTAGCAGGAGTGGGTCATCTATCAATCAGTCAATCAATAGGTAATAGAAAGAATCAGCCAAGGGCACTGGGTTCTAATTGCAGGTGTTAAAAGCCTATCCTGGGAATATAGATGGGGGTTTTGGGCAGCGAGGCAGGGTGCTGAGGCTGCTATCCCAACTCTGGGCCAAGACAATCTGCTTTTTAACTGGAGGCAACTGTAATCCATTCTGTGAACAGATGGCATGGAGGGGGAAAAATGCAAACATAGGCTCTCCAGTGTCTATTCCAAAAGCCAGCCAACTTCCAGCTGTGGGAAGGATTTTGGAGGGTGAGTTTGTAGGAGCACAGGGTATTACAAAGGGTAGAGAAGACATTTTCCAGGGGGAATGGTTAGGAAAAAGGCTTGATTTGGCATGCTTAGAGCTCAGACAAAATGACTTTCAGATGAATTATAGAAATGTGTCCCCTGACCATTTGCGCTTATCCTAGGTCTCACTTCACCCTCCACGTTCTCCCTCCAGAGTGGGTCTGTGTCCTTGCCAAATTCTAACTTAGTCCATTATTCCAATCTGTGTCCCTTCTGTTCCACCTAAAATGCTGATTGGCTACCATATTCATTTTTCATTTCTACTTCTTCCATAGCCAAATACTGGACCTCTAACCCTAACCACCTGTCTTGAAACTGCATGACATTGGCCACAATGGAGACTGGGTGAGGAGGTCTATATATAGGAATAAAAAAACAACAATGATTCAAAAGAAATATCCTAGACAAAATGCTGGGTCAGTTTGTGTCTGCACACTAAAATTCAAATTTAAGAAATATTCATTTAATGCCTACTGTGTTAATTACACTCTGATATGTCCCAAGGGAGACAGAACAACAATAATAATATAAAGCCTGTTTGAAAGGATTTTATATTCTAGGAAGGTGATAAGTGCTTCATTACAATGCAAAATTTAAATACTGAAAAATAGCATGTGTTTAAAAAAGGAACAGTTTTATGATTGTTCCAAGGCAGAACAGATCACTTTGGGTTGTGGTTATCAGACAAGGCTTCGCAGAATAGATGAGGGAGGGCACTTCAGGCATAATGAATGATTATAGTATTACGATATATTATAAACATTCACTAATTTCTTAACTAGAAGAAGCTATCTCTCAGTAGGTATGGGGAAGTACTAATTAGTAAAATAAAATGTTTTTCCATTAAGCTTGACTATGAAGCACTCAGAAGAAACAATGTGAGACATGATTACAGTTCTAATGAGTAGAGAGGTAGTACTTCACCCAAAGTTGATCTGTAGCTAAGATATGGTGTCTGAGACTTTGCCCAGGGTGCCAAAATTAGAGCATGCTAAATTTTTAGGTGAAGCACCTGTATTCTTTCAGCAGAAGAAACAAAATTAGTTATCAAGGCACAGAGCAGGAATGCATGCAGCTCACGAGAATTAGTTAAAATATTAAGCAACCAGATACTTTCCCTCATCCCTCCTTAAGAATTCACATCGGGGTGAGCTTCCTGTACACTTCAGGCTTTATCATTATAATATCTCAGAAGAGCTAAGGAGGGAATGCATTCTATGCCCATAAGATGATGGTACTAGGGTCTGGGGTGTGTTTTACTCCACTTGCTCCAGGTACTATTTGTTTTCTACCAGGAAAAAAACATTGCTATCCACACACAGGTCCTACCCAAAGCGCAACTCTGTGATCATATGTTACAGACTGGTACCTACATGGTTTCTCCCCTGAAGTCCTATTATTGAAAGTTATGCTGACTCAGTGAGCCCATTGTTCCCAGTCCTGCCTGTCAGTCAGTGTTCCAGGAAGCTCTGTTGAGGGAGGCTCTGTTGGGGGAGGCTTCATCCAGTCTGCAGTTTTTGTATTACCTGCTATTCAGCATGGAGCAGGTCAAACCCTACCTGTTAGTCAGCATGTAGAAACCCATTCCTCTAATGTATAATATTATTTCCTTATGATGTGGCTACTAGGGAAGAGCAGAGATATAATGGCCCATCCCCTTTTGCTGATGTGGACCTATCCAAATTGTCTTTATCTCATTATGAAAGTTATCATTAAAAGGTGGCTCCATCTTGAATCCCTTGCCGATCTCTAGGGATCAGTCCATCAATATGTTCCTATCTTAACATATTTTTGACAGATTCCTTTTAATTATCTTTTTCCTGAGTTTTGCCTCATTAATCAGCAAGAAAGTTCAAAGAATTTTCCCTTTAACCCTACTTTTAACCTTGACATGGTATAGAGGTAACCCTGACTCCTTGAGGGCCTAAATCAGAACAAACTTAGATTCTGAGAGGTCCTACCAAGCTTCAAAGACTTTGATCATAGTCTTGGTGATTTTAGAACCCCTGTAATTAAGTTCAGAGTGATAAATTTATTCATTCAACAAACATTTGCATCTGCTACACTTTTCTAGGCACTGTGAATACAAAGGTAGAATTAAATAGTACCTTCTCTCAAGGAGTTTACATTCAATCACAGGAGATAAAGATGGGCAAACTATATTTAGATAAGTAAACATAAAATGCAGCATAAATTAAATGCAAAGTAATTTCCAGGAAGAGAACAAAAAACGAGATTACAAAAGTTCCTGGGGGTGGGGGTTGTGAGAAAGAGAGAGATTGATATGATTATGAAAGGTCTTGTGTAGGAGGTAACAGAACAGAGTCTGGGAGGAAACCAAAAATTCTATGAGGAAGAGTTAAGGAGGGAATGCATTCTATATATGGGGGACAGTCTGTGGAAGAGCAACTTTTACTGTGACAGAGTGCATGGAGGTAAAATAGGCAAGATTTGTCATAACTTCTTAGATACTATGGGTGAAAGGAAAGAGTTAAGGATGACTTCAAGTTGGAGAAACAAAGTGTCTGAACACATAGTTGTGCCTCCAACAGTAATAGAGAACATAGGATGAAGGGAGAATTTTGTAGGAAAAATGAGTTCCATTTTGGACATATTAAATTAAAGATGACTTTGGAACATCTAGCAGGCAACCTGCCAATAATGCAGTTATTGTTATGGGAACTGAAGCTCAAGAGAGATAATAGGGCTACAGATATAGATTTAAGAGTCATCTGGATAGAGTTAATTGTTGAACCCACTGGAGCCACTGAGATCACTGGAATAGTTGTGCAGAAAGAAAAGACAAACCAGGACAAAGTCCTGAAGTAAACTCACATATAGCGGGTGGGGAATAAGCAGTTATTCAGAAAGGGACCTCAAAGAATGGCTAGACAAGTGGTAGAAGAATCAGGAGAAAGTAGTGGTACAAAATCCAGGGAATAGAAAGTGTCCAGGAGGATAACTAAGTGGCACACTAGAGAGGGTACTGGACTTGAACTAACTAAGTGGCACACTAGAGAGGGTACTGGACTTGAAGTCAGCAAGACCAGAGTTCAAAACCTATGTGGGAAACTTTCTAGCTATGTGACCCTGGGCGAGTCACTTAACCTTGTTCAGTCATCAATTCCTTGGCTGTTCTTTAGATTAAAAAATGTACTTGGGGTGGCATATTATTGGCATTTAAGGTCACTTCTAGACTACATCTATTATTCCATGAAGAGAGGGTGGTCAACAGTTTCAAATATTACAGAGAAGTCAAGGATGAAATCTGAGAAAAGGGCATTCAATTTGGCAATTAAGAGATCATTTGTAACCCTAGAGAGAACATATGAGTTATAAGGACATCACTAGAAAGTTGGCCACCAAGGGATAAACTTTTTTTTCCTCCACAGCATTCCACGAAACAATTAATAAGTCATGGGCTTCTGATCATCATTGATAAAAAGAATACATTCACCCAGACCGATGAAAATAGCATGTCTCTGAATTTGCATGGCTCAGTGAATGTTGAAAGCTGTGGTTTATTTTTCCAAGAAAAAGCTTAGGACAAACAATTTAGTTCAAATGGAAGCTAGATGATTGTAAGAGGGAAATTGTGGAGATATAATTCTACATGGGGTATGAGGTTGAACTAAATGACCTCTGAGGTGCTTTCTAAGGCTGAGATTATATGAGACAATGATTCCCATACAGCTAGGTGAAGTTATGTATCTTAAAAGTGTTCTAAGGCTGAGATTATATGAGACAATGATTCCCATACAGCTAGGTGAAGTTATGTATCTTAAAAGTGTTCGAGGTGAGATTTGGGACTCCAAATTGCACTTCAAGGAAACAGAATATAACAGGAGTAAGCCAGGAAAAAGTCAAGCAAGTTTGCTTTATTTGAGGAAAGTACACTAAGAATGACAATCAGGAAGGATGGAAAGAGATCCTAGCATGGAATTGGGAATGTCAAAATCCAGTAAAGCTAGCTGCATTTTCACAGGTTGATAATCTGGGTCAACCATGATTCGAAATTGAAGAAAGGGAGTGGGAGAGCTTGGAAATGGTGTGTAGATAAAGGTTGGGGACTGATGTTTATCCCTGCTGGAGGAGCAGAGTTGATATTCAAATTATGCTGCTGTGGGGAAAGGGTCTTTTGGCCAACACTGCTGGCCTCGCTTTGACAGGGTTACTCAGGGAATCTGAGCCTTGGTTTAGCAGGATGAGGAGGCTGCTGAAGTCATTGTGACTTGTTCCTGGAGACCTTATCCACTCACATAGGGTTTTTTGGACACATGGACCTCAAATGTTTTCATTTGGTTTTGATATTTATGTCTCTGCTGGAGTGGAATAATTTTGACCCAACAATCAAAATCTAAACATTCAAATGATGGAAGATCTTCTTACAGTAGGAATGCCCCACTTGCAATTCACATTTTGTGAGTGGAGGAATCCACAGCCTCTTTAAATTAAGGCCTATTTATAAACCAATCTGTTTCATGGTCATTTTGTTGCAAACGGAAAATTCAGGCCGCAAGAGGGAAACAAGATTACAGATAACTAATAACTGATGATACATATTGATATATGTGCACATGTGTATATGTGCATATTCAGCAATAGACATATTCATAATAATCATCTATTCCATTATATGTGCCTCAATTCTTTCCTAAAGCTCCCTTGGGGATTCCAGTCTTAGTACCATGAATAGTTTTGTCAATGCACCTTGAACCAGAAGACTCTTTGGTAATATTCTCCTCTGAAAAATAGCTTTTATCTCTCTTTCCTCCCCACCCCCCACCAAGTGCTTCCGCTTAACAGATGCCAGCTTGCTATAATTTTGACTCATTAAAGTATGACTCAGCCCAGCCCCCTCATTATGTTCACTTTCTAATTACCAGAACTGGACAATTTTAAAAAGAAATGAAAACCACACACCTCGTGAGATCTTTGATATTTGATATAGAGCAACAACTTTTTTTTTTTCCTGGTGTTCATTGTTCTTCCGCACCCACCTTTTCCAGTTTCCCTAACATACTGAACTAGTGTGTGCTTTTGTTTTCCAAATTCTTCACCAGATGAGGCCATCACTCAGTGACTTTTAATATGTGAAAGCTTTTTTCCTTATTCCTCAATCTTTCCTTGATCGTTAGCTTCTCTAAGCCCACTGGCAGTGAGCACACAGCTGTAAATAATTCCAAGTGCCTCTCACTCAATACTGGAGGAAAGAATACACCAGTGATTCTATCCAACAGCACATTTCTTCCTCTCTATATTTCCATGTTTTCCGAGTGTCTCTGCTACTGTCCCTTTCCCCCACTCCCTTTGCTCTCTTCCTAGTTCTTCATTCCATCATTTCCCTCTTTATTTTTTATACTTACTATCTACCTTGATACATATTTAGTGGCTTCTATATTAATTTCACTGTCAGAAAATACATAAGAACTTCAAAGGGGCATGAGCGATCTGCTCTCTTTTAATAATTAAAGATGAATCTACCACAAAGCCCATGGAGACATTCCCAGTGTTTGCATTAGATCAAAAATGAAAAAGAAATATGGCAGAGATTTACTGCCCCAATGTATATGGCACACTTCCTTGCCTTGCCCTGGAATCAGCACACTGGCAATTGGGTTGACTTCAAAGTATGTGACTTAGGATGGGAGGCAGTAGGGAGGATTTTGAGGGGTTTTTTTTTTGACAATTTACAACTTATGGTTAAGGAAAAGTAGTTTATTGTTAAGTACAAATACAACAAAACGAAGTCCAGCTGTATGCATGCAGACAGAAATGACACAAAGCCCAAAAGCCATTCTGGATATCTTAACTCCTAGGAAAATGTATCTCTGGTGCTTCCAGTGAAGTGAGTGAAGTGGCTGCACTCCATATTATCTCTAGAGAAAGGCTCAGATTATACCTACCTAGGTACCTGAGGCATGACTAGAAAAAAAGAAGACACATGAGCCCACTTCATAGAAGTATGTGTAGCAAGATAGATAGATATAGATAGATATGTATATCTATGTAAATATGTATGTATATATACACACACAGAAAGACAGAGCAAGAGACAGAGATAGATATAGATAGCTATATAGATATAGATATATATAGATATATGTGTGTTTGTGTGCAAGTACACACGTGCATATAGATGTGCGTGTGCAAGCATGTATCTATGTACACATCATTTTGTATACACATGTCCATATCTATAGACATAAGCACAGATAATTTTATACACGTACTTCACATATATTACATGTACGTACACACATGCATATATATGTGTAACATATATACATGTACATGTAACACAATAAATACACATGTGTGTGGGTATGTTGTATCTTGACTTTCTGAGTATACTGTGGTATTTTTTGCTGATGAGGTAGGTTGGTTACATGTATATGATTCTTTGCTTATGCATGTGAGTATGAGGAAAAATGGATCCTTTTCTTTTCCAAGCTGACAAAGTCTATTATTTTTTAAAGCAATTTTAAAAAGTACTTGCTCATAGACCCCTTAATCAAAGAGGACAGGAACTAGACCTGTGATTTCATTGGTACAGAGAACTCTCCTGGTGAAGGAACTTCCTCTATCAGAACAGGCTGGCACCTTCTCCATAACTTGATGTCCCAGACTGTACCAAATACTCAGAGCTTACCTAATTTGCCAAAGGTCCCAAAGCCATTACAAGAGAAAGGCAGGATTTTAACCAAGGTTGTCCTAGCTTCAAAGCCACTCCATGCTTACCATTCAATCCTACTTCTAAGTCAGCAAAGTGTTATCTCACGAAGTTTGATGTTAGGAAGAAAACAGTTATTTCATGTTGATAGCATTCATCTGCCCACTTATCAGATGGAATTAAATTTCTGGCCTCCCTAAGTAGATAGCAAACTCCTGCAGGGGTGGGGGGCCTTCATTCCTGAGGCCACATGTGGGCCTCTAGATCCTCAAGTGCAGCCCTTTGACTGAATCCAAACTTCAACCAAAACATGAATCCAAACAAATGTTTTGTGAAGTGTGGATTCACTCAAAGGGGTGCACTTGAGGACCTAGAGGACCACATGTGGCCTCAAGAATTAAGGTTCCCCACTTCTGTATAATCCTTTAGGGAATTTCCAGATGGAAAAAAAAAACTCCCTTAAGGTGGCCAGGGTCACATAGCCATCATGTGGCAAAGGCAAAACTTGAACCCAGTTCCTCATGGCTCTGAGGCCACCTATCTGTCCACTGAGCCATGGTGCCTCTACAGAATAGGAATTCAACAAATATCTTATGAATGAGTGAATGATGAATTATCCGTGTAGCAAAAGTGAGCAGGGAATTGTAGTGTGCTAGACTAGGAGTTGGAATAACTGGATTCTAGCCCTTTTATAACAATTGGTTAATTTTATAAGCTCAGAAATGACTTTCAGTATCTCAGTGCCTCAGTTTCTTCTCCATCCAGTCTTCTATTTCCCAGTTTGACATATTTCTTTGTAATTTCTCTCATGCCTTTTTGTATGTGTACATTCTGTATTTATTATGTCTGTAAATTCTCTGAATAGTGTGGTGGAGATGACATCTCCCTTTTATTGAATGGGTATAGGGAGGAGTGTGTTTCTTTTTAGGAGGTAAGAAGGCCATCCTCAGAATTTAGTTGACCCAGGGGATAAGAAGCATAAAAAGTTCAGACTTTGAGAAGTTGGTGTTCCCGAATTTCAGCAGAATTCCCATTGCTCTGTGAGATTGCATTCTGACCTAGCATTGCTGCCCTGTAAATATGGAGGTGGAGGGGAAATAGCATATGCTATTAGCAAATTAAATCCTTTTGATCTTATTGTGGGTATATTTATTTTATTGCATTTTACTATGATCCATCAATGTTTCATTTCATTTGAATCCTCAGCTGTAATCACTAGACTGTCTTACATTAAGCCTGGCCCCAGCAAATGAACTCAAATGAATCTCTAATCTTATCAGTTAGTAATTCCCTCCAATAATTCTGATCCCCACTATCCATACATCCACCTCCTGTGTGAGACCATGCCCTCTCATAAGCTCACTACAGACATAGAACTCAGTACCAACGTGGTTAAGGCCTTTCTCATTTTCTCTCTGAATCTAATAACCTGATACAGATCAGCATCTGGACCACTTAGAAACTTTAAGTATAGCAAAACATATTTGCACTACTAAACAATATACTCTTAGAAAAAAATGAAGTTAAAAAGGAGTAAAAGGGCTATAAATTTGCAATGATGGATAACAGTAGGCTGTGAATGCTGAACAATGATGACCTGTACATGTGAAGTGGTAGAGTATGTATAGCATAAACCTATAGGACTAGAAAGGAAAGAAAAAAGGGACTTATGAAGTCCTGGTGGTACATTTATATCCCTTAGATCCTAAAGAACAAGAGGACCATTTCCAATAGCCTAGGAAGATACTAAATGGGAAGTTTGTAGGAAAGTATAGGCAAGAATTATGTAGAATGTATACGTGATGAATCAATGAATGGAAAAAAGAAACATTTACTAAGAACTACTAATGACAAGCACTATGATAAGAGCTAGATGAGAAGGTCTGGAATGGGTCTAATGAATGGAAGGAACACCCAGAACAATAAAATTATGAATCCATCAATGTATTTGCTTATGTCAAGGGTGACTTTTTGAGTAGCTATGGGACTTCCACACTTAGCAATTAGAAATGTTTTTTGTCATTCATGGAATGTGGAAAGGCTTTATAAGGGAGGCCCAGGGAAGTGGACCTGTGATTTCATTTGTATAGGGAACTCCCTGATGAGAAAACTTCTACTAATGGAAAATGTTACCAGCTCTGCAACTTCTAGCACTGAAACGGTAAGTGATTTGCCCAGGGTCACATAATTATTGAAGAGGAAAGATTTTAAAAGCTGAGGTTACAAAAATTTGAATGAAGACAAGGAGATAGTTTAGTGAACAGAGGGAAGGAGAAAAAGGAAGGGGGTGGGGGAGTGGAAGAGAGAGCCATTCCAATCAAAATGTGTAGCTCAGTGGGGAAAAGGCCTAGAGAAAGAAATGGATATACAAAGTTTGGGGATAATTGTGCCTGAGATGGGTGAGAAAGCTTTAGGACATGACAGGGCAGATAAAGTATTCTTAGGTACCCTGGAACAGAACTTCAAAGCATATGGTGAAGATCTTGTACTTGGGTTCAATGGGATCCTACCCCAGGGACTTAAGGAAAATGGTTGTACAGTCAATGCATTAAGGTGACTAAGAAAAAGTAATTCTGACAGTGATGGTGAAGGCTGCCTGGAGAGCATCAGTCCTTAAAGCAGACAATCTGGCAAGGACTCCAGGTGAGAGATGGTTAAGGCATAAGGGGGTTGGCAGAAAGGATGGAGAGGATGGGCTGATTATAAGAGCTATTCTTTCTGTCTCAGCAAGCTACAATGGCATGCTCTGTGGAGTCACAGAAGAAAGAAAACCCTCACTCTCCCACCTCCCTGGGTTTATGCTTGGTTTGTGAAAGAATTACTGACCTGCAGCCAACAGCCTACATGCCTTGCCAACTCTGATATTTCTCTGTGTATTTCTGCGGGCTCATATGTGCCCAGTCTGTGACCTTTAAGTCAGAAAACTGGGCTCACAGTGGATGGAGAGAAGAGATTTAACAATTGACTTCCTATATGGGGTATTGTATGGATCTCCGCATTGACCTTGGTGTGTGTTCAGGGAAACTGGGAATATGATTTTGAGAGGCGGGGGGAGGAAAAGAGAGACAGAGAGACAGAGACACAGACACAGACACAGACAGAAAGAGAGACACAGACACAGAGAGACACACACAGAGAGAAACAGAGACAGAGAAAGAATATTTCAGCTGATTATAACAAAAGAGGTACATATTGGTAGGGTGCTGACATAACTATTTCTCATAAGATTGGCGTACTCAGAATGACTCAACTTGTTGTCTGCAGAGCCACCAAAGGACTGCTAACTTCTATGGTGCCCTATCTTTCTCTTCTACCCCAAAAGAGACTAGAAGGCTAGACTCCCTTGCCCTTAGCTTGCACTGCTGGGGATACAATCTTCTGACCAGATGGGCTCTTTACCTAGGATTAGTCTTGGGCAGTCACAGCAGATGTGACAGCATCTGGCCTTGTAATTAGACAACCTTATAGTCAGGTGGTCTTATGTGCCTAGACCTTTACTGCCCAACTCAGCACCATTTCCAAACACTTTTCATATACTTTGCCTATGTTGCTTTTTCCTGGGTGCTATTTTTTCCCTTCATATCCCCCTTTCCCCTCTATTTTCAGTGATTGTATAAGATCATAGGATTATATATTTAGAACTGGAAGGGACCACATAAGTCACCGAGTACAACGCCCTCACTGATGGAGGATAATGAGTTACAGAGCAGTTCAGTTACTTGCCCAAGGTCACAAAGGCACTAAGCATCCCTGCTGGGATTTGAATGCAGGGCTTCTGACTACTTAATGAGTGCTTTTTCCACTATACCATGTTGGGGATATCACCTGAGGCAGAGCTCTAGTGGGTTAATAAGAGCCCAATAGAAATGACAGGTGCCTGAAGAAATCCATTGGTGCCCGAAGAAGGCAGCAAAGGTCTCATTTACCAGGGTTAATGCACCAACAATGCTCAGAACTGGTAGAAAGAGGTGGAAAACCATAGTCTTCAGATTCTCAGGCAGGTCAAGTAGTACAAAAGAGGGACATTTCTACTTGTACTTCCTATATGGGTTCTAAATCTAACTATGTATCTCTCTCTCTCTCTCTATCTCTATCTATATGTGTGTATATATATATATATATATATATATATATATACACACACACACGTGCATATGTATATACATGTATATATGTATGCATATATACACATGTGTATATGTGTGTGCTGTGTATATATGTGTGCATGTATATTATGTATGTATGTGATTATGCATGTATGTGTGTATTATATATGTGTGTGTGTATGATCCCTTTAGCAGTCTGATCAAGCCTATTATCTTCTAAGAAAAATAATGTTTTTAAATTTATCATGTAAAATACATAAGATAACAAAAAAACAATTATATCGAAATGTAGTTAACAAAATATTTTTAAAAACAAGTTCACAGATCCCAGATCAAGAACCCTTGAATTACTGTTTCTTTATGAAGGAAATACTTTGTATAAATTAAAGGGCCATATAAATGTGGATGATGATGATGATGATGATGATGATAATGATTACCAGGGATTATTATTTGTAGCAAAATATTTAGAAACTGATAAACTGATTATTTTTGTTCATCGATATTTATAATTACATTTCAATGATGTGCACACATTCATTATACATATACATATATAACTTACATTATATACATATAGTTATTATTATACAGAACTTATCTACCTATGAATATGTGTATAAATACATGTCAGTTGTATACATGTATATAGTCAACGTATAGAACATACAACTCATCTAAACACATACATGTACACTAGGTAAATTATGTATGCATATATATACGTATGTATATATATATGTATACACACACACACACACACACACCAATTAAAGATACCTTCCTAAGCAAATCTCCTGATGTGAAATGACTCTGGGTTCTCTAAATACAATGCAAATTAAAATAGGAAAAAATATTTAAAAGTATTATAAGCTACTCTTACATTGGATAATTGTGAGAGTGGTTACAACAAAGGGTGGGTGACACCTCAACCAGTGCTGGACATACCAGCAAAAGTCAGTGAGCAGACTCTTTGACAGATATTAACTCAATACGGTGTAAAACCTAGGCCTCTGTGTGAAAGGAACCTTCCTAAAGGAATTTAACACTAGAAGTATTGTGGGGCACTGGACTGTAATTATTAACTTCTAATATTATTATATATTCATAAAACTTTCTTTTTGCTTCATTGTGGTCAGTGATTTCAGTTGCTAAGTGGTGCTAATCTACTGGTTCATACCATAAAGCTATTTAGCCACAATTGGGGTGGGGTGGAGTAGGGAGCCACATAAATTGTGATATCCCTTCATAATAATCAAAACCTTCAAATCACTAACATCTCTAAAGCAAGGATTGTACCATGACCAAGATACTGGAGCAGTTGAAGGGACTTGTGCCAATTATTTGCCATTTAGTAGCAAACGGTTATATTAGCATGCTCCATGAAATACTTCCTATGTTCCTCTTAGGAGAAGCAAGGATGGATTAGGAAAGGAATCTACTGTTTGTTACTCTGGAATCTCCTCTCCTTTCCCTCTCCTCCCAATAGCAAAAACCCAAAATAGAAAAATTTTCCACTGTCATTTTTCAATAGTACACTTCATTTTCCATTGTAGAAAATGCTCAGTGAGTCATAGCCTAAATATATTGTAGAAACAGCTGATCTGATACTATTTTAAATAGATAATTATATATTTTAAATGTGATTCCACATGTCAGGGCTAAAGACCAAATCTGGGCTAATGTCTGTAAACAGGGAAAGGTTATTAGGAAATCCATTCATTATGGTGCTGTTCATAGTTCTATTATGGGAGATAATCACTTCTGAGCTTAGGTAAGACCTTGTACCTTGCTGAGAGCTGTCAGTCTATGAAAATGCTGACTGAGGGTGGGTTTAGTTAGGAAATGGAAGATATGTGCAATTTTTCTATACTTAGGAAATTCAAAAACATTCAGTGTTACAGCCTGGTCCTAATGATTGTGATAAAGGCAACCTCAGTTTACAAGAGCAAGTCATGTTGCCTGGTGACAGAATTGTAAACATAATCAGCATCTTCATTAATCAGTAAACCATCATTTCCTATTTCTGGACTAAAAAAATCCAAGTTAAGACTAGCTATGTTTTGTATTTTGTATCTTTAAATATGCTTCTGTGTGTAAATATAAATATATGTATGCACACATATACGTACTATGTCCACAACCAAATTCATCATTATTGTCTCAAAACCTTCTCCTATTTCTGACATCACTGTTTCTGGCTGGTTGCCCAATCATTTACATACATTCATAGCCTTGGTGCTGTCTTTGGCTTTTGCCTTGTATTCAGTTAACAAATCAGTCAATAAACACCTAAGTGCCTACTATGAGCTAGGAACTGTGCTAAGTACTGGAGGCCTGATGAAGCATTGAAGAATGCAAGAGGAGAATTGAAAGCTATCTAAAGTCAGATCTCTGCATATAGGTGAGAAGTGTCTAAGGGCAGAATTTCAATTTAAGAGCTTAAAAACAACTGAAAAAGTTATCCTTACATTAGGGCTTCAGCAGATCAACTATTTATGGATCAAAGGCAGACAGACAAAGTAGGTCATATCCCCAGAAAAAGTGAAAAGCCCATTATAAATAAAATCTTTCAGGGGAAAAGAGGAGGCAATTTGCCCATACCAATTTGTCTAAGTGTTAGACAAAGAGTTACCAACAAGAATGACAGAGAACTGAGGCATTTCATTTTCCTTAAATATGGAGCTCAAGGGCAATTTTCTGGTGACCTACAAAGCATGTTATATCTGCTTCTGCCACTGCAAAGTAAGAGCTAAACAGTTATGTCTGTAGAGAGAGTAGGATGGTTTTAACCTTAGGTCTATAAATTTAAAAAAAAAGTTTTGATAAGTGTTTTTCAATAAAATTAGTTTCTTTTGTAATCATATATATTTTATTTTATATATTTGAAAACATTAGAGTGAGACAGGGTCTTTTCAAGATGGGGTCTTTGTAAGCTTTTTCAAACTGCCAGAGTTCCACCACACACAAACACATACAGAAGAAGGGAAAGCATGTCAAGTTTTTGGGTAGATCCTCAAAGCAGAACTTATGGGAAAACAGACACAATAATCATATAGGATGAGAAATAAGAAAGCCAGAGAAGGGTGTCCATTTATATCATGGAGGGAATACGTAGACTAATGAAATTTTGATTCCATAAAGTTAAAGTCAAAGTTCTAATCATTTAATTGCTTAGATTTAGCAAGTCACTGAACTCCATAGTAACATAAAATAGCTAAGCACCTAATTCAAATATTTTCACGGGCATAAGAAAACATATAGGTTAAGAACGCATATACTTTAACCATTTTGCATTGTATTTTCCCCACATTGATGGTAAATATTCCTCAGAGTTGATCAGCCACACAGGAAAATAAAAATTTCACATTTTAAAATTTGGCTGGCTTTGAATGATTCACATGCAAAAACGGTCTATGGAAAAGTACTATTTTTTTCCCAAAGACTTAATTAACACTTGGAAAATTATCAATGATGGTATGTTTCACCCTTGAGATTTTGGTGGGGATTTTTAAAGGCTTTAGCTGAACATATGCGTGTAAATAAGTTATATGTTGTTTATTTATTAAATATAAATTCTGCATGGTTCACTGGTTAGAATCAGGAAGATCTAAGTTTAAAGTCTCACTAATTGTGTGACCTCAAGAGAATCATTTAACTTCTTAATGCCCCAGGCAAGTCTTTAAGATTCTATTTTGCAAATGAGTGGATCATCTACTGTGTTTGTTTTGTTTTTTTTTTTGAGGAGGGAAGGCAGGGCAATTGGGGTTAAGTGAGTTGTCCAAGGTCACACAGCTAGTAAGTGTGTCACAAGTGTCTGAGGCCGGATTTGAATTCAGGTCCTTCTGACTCCAGGGCCAGTGCTCTATTCATTGCACCACCTAGCTGGCCTGATCATCTACTGTGGATGAGGGAGTTATCACAGTTAATATTCCCTAAACCAATGAAATCACAGGCCCAGAAATAACCCCATACAAAAATCCAATGAAAATATAAATATGAATGTTTTTAGTTACTTTTATCCAATTAATTCAATAAGCAATTAAGTGTCTAGTGTATGCTAGGTACTGGAGATACAAAGACAAAGCCAAAAAAAAGTCATGCCCCAGAGAAGTTTATTATTTATTGGGAGAATTAACAGGTAAGTAAATATGTACAGTAACTTGCAAATGTATACACACATATCTATATATTCATATATACATATAGATCATAAAAATTTAAACATATACATGTATAGTATACACACACATATAAATATGTAGTGTATATACATATATACTATATATGTGTGTATACGTATATAGATATAGATATATAGATAGGCATCTGTATATCTATATATACATATATATCCTAGAGAGAGAGACAGAGAATACACAGTCATTTTTGAGAGGGCTTTATCAAGATAGTTCTATTGGAAGAGGTGACCTGAGCTGAGGTCTGAAGAAAATTAGGGCTTTTACCAGGTATCCACGAGAATGGAGGATCTTTAGAAGACCATGCAAAAGTCTAAAGACAAGATATGAAATGTGTCATGTTTATGAAAAAGAAAGTAGTCCAGTTTGGCTGGAATGTATTATTCAAATGACAATAAAATGCAAGAGAAAAGTAGGTTCAAGCCAGATGCTGAAAAGTTTTGAATGCCATATAGAGGAATTTGTATTTTATTCTAGAGGCAATAGGGAGGCACTATAGTTTCTTGGGCTCCAGAATGACATAGCTCTCTGATTGAAGGATATTAATTTGGTAGTCCAATGGAAAATAAACTGGAGATGAGAGAGATTGGAGTTAAGGAGAACCACTGAGCTATTGTGATAGTTTGTTCCAGAGGTCATGAGAGCCTGGGCTAGGGTGATGGCCATTTAAATTGAGAGGAGACAGAAGTCAGATTTGCGACTGCCAATTAAACTGACTGAATGCAGAAATGAGAATGAGAAGAGGAGGAAGTAAAGGATGACTCCAAGGGACAGAATCTGGGTGATGAGAATTATGGTGGTTGGCTCAAAAGAAACAGGCGAATTAGGAAAATTGTCATATACATCCAAAACTATGCGTAGTGGCACTTTTTGTGGTAACAAAGAATTGGTATCAAAGTAGGTTCCCTTCAATTCAGAGACAGTTGAACAAATTATGGTATATGAATGTAGTAGAATATTATTATGCAGCATATGGTGATGAAAGGGATTGACTTAGCAAAACCCAGGAAGACTTGTATGAACTAAGGGAGACGAGAGTGAGCAGAACAAGAAAAAAAAATTATATAGTGACTACGATGATGTAAAAGAAAACAACTCTGAAAGACTTAGAACCCTAATTATTATAACAACCAATCATGATTTTAAAAAAAGTGATGATGAAACATGCTTCCTACCTCTTGATATAGAAGTAATGGAATAGAATTGCGCTCTTACACTTTTATTGTTTGACACAGACAACGTGTGCCTTTCTTTTTTTGACTATATTTATTCATACAGGGAAGTTTTCTATGAGGGAAGGGTAGTAGTGCAGGGGGGATTCTGTCGATAGTAATGCAAACAAAGAAAGAGAACATTAATGAAATGCTAAAAGAAAAATCCACAGAAGAGAACAGAAAGAAATTTAGAAGGAGACACAAAGACAATTTTGGTTACTATTATGCACACATAATTATACACATAATCGAGCATAATAGATGTTCACAGTTTCATATGAAATCTTATCTCTGACCTCTGCATATTGAAATATTTATGTTTATTGATAGTTGTGTAAAGAAAATATAAGGAAGGAAAGTGGAAAAAGAAGTAAGGGTGGAAAGCTGGGGTTCTCTTTGCATATTTTAGAATATTCATTTCCATCCTCTCTGATAGATGGTGTGGTAATATGGATAAGAACAGCTCACATTTATACAGTACTTTTACACGTAACAAATTGCTTTCCTTACAATAACGCTGCGGGGTAGGTGTCTCAGGTGTAATTATCTCCATCTTACACATGGGGACACTGAAGCTCAGAAAGATCAAGTGAGTTGCTCGGGTTCATTCTGCTAGAAACTAGCAGAGGAAGGGTTTGAACCTCAGGTTTCTGACTCCATAGGGCAGTACCCCTCCCACCACTTCATGCTGACTCTGCAATGTGAAAGAACACCACCTTTAGCACCACAATACATTACTGGAATACGTGATGAAGAAGAATGCCTGGCTACTCTTCATCACTTGATAAGGGCTACCAGATATCCATCAGTTGGAGGAGGAACATCTTGACCAGAAACAGCAGATCCTAATCACATTATCCTTGGGAGGGTAGTATGCTGATCCCTCTCTGGTACATGCCAATTACTATATACCTGGAGTCTCAAGGGAAAGGTCCATTATTCTTCCTTCCTCTCCCAGTGATATGGCTCTAGAAAGCCTTTCACACCTGCGACCAAAAAAAGGCCTCTCTTCACCCAATTACATTAGGATCTGAGGGTCCCTCTCTCTGACTAAAGCAGGTACATCATAACTTAACTATGGGTTTTGGACACACTAATGGTTACACTAAGCAAGAGGTGAGAACATTGAGACAAGAACAGAAGGATATACGAATTGAAGGGGGGATGGAGATAAAAAGGGGAAAAGTAAAGTTTTAGGGAAAACTTTAGCCAAGGCTGCAATTGTTGTATGGACAATCATAAAACTGTGTATTAGCTTACAAGAGGCAGGAAAAGTGCAGCAGAAAGGAATGGATGAGAAGCCACGTGTTCGGCGGCGGGGGTGGGGGGGAGGAATGTGTGTTTATGGGAGACAAATTGAAGATAAAGACCAAGGCTGTCAGAGGCCCTGTGAGGTCTAGGTCAAGGCACATTTCAGTATTCAATTCAATTTGAGACATATGTATTAATTATTGACCATGTGCAACTTGCTGGGTGCACAAAGATAAAGGAATACAATTCCTACCCACAAGGAGCTGAGAATCAAGTAGGAAAAAGAAGCATCTATAGAAATAACTAAATTTTAAAGTATCATAGGATCCTAAATTTAGACGTGTGTGGAGCATTTAGAGGCCAGCAAGTCCAATCTCATCATATCCAGGAAACTGAGGCTTAAAGAGGTTAAGTGACTTATCTAGGGTCAGGGACCAAAATAACTACCTGAGATAATATTTGTTTTTTGTTTGTTGTTATTGTTGAGGCAAATGGGGCTAAGTGACTTGCCTAGGGTTACAAAGCTAATAAGTGTCTGAGGCCAAACTTGAACTTAGGTCCAGGGCCTGTGCTCTATCCACTGTGTCACCTAGCTGCCCCAAGATAGTACTTGAACTGAGTTCTTCCTGATTCCAAGTCCAGCAGAGTGTTTACTTGTACACCATACTGTGATTCGGTGCAAAGGTGACGTCAGAGGAGTTTTAATGACTGGAAGAGGGAAAACACTTTCTGATGGGGCCGGCAATGCTGACAAATGCATGGGGGTGAGAAAAAGGCAAGAGAATCTGAGGGATGTCAAGTATTCAGCTATTGTGGGGGCTGTGGATGGCCACATTCTAGTCACAGAGCAGGCTCAATCATTTGCATGGAGAATATGAACCAATTACTTCTCCCCCTGATAAGGACTGTAGGCGGAAGAGTCAGACAGCAGCTGAAAGATCCACAGAGAAGGGCTGCTTTCTCTGCCTGTGTTGCAAGTTTGCCACTTCTCCAAATGTGCTCCGTGACAGACAGACTGATGGTAATAGGCGTGACAGTGAGAGAGACAAGCCAAAAAAAATGATAAAGTGTTGGGGGTGGGGGTTGTGCGTCTTGACATTAAATGAATAACAAATAAACTACATGTAAAATTAGATGCAAATGAGCACATTATTTTTGTGTTTCACTGGAGCCCTAACCAAAAGCTAGAAGGAGGAAGGGAAAATCAGATTTTGGAGCCAAAGGGACCTTTAAGCTTCTGTGTTGATAATCATAAGAGCTCACATGTATATATAGAGCTTAAAGCTTTACAAAACCTACCCTCCCAGCAGGCCTGGGTACAGGGCTTAAAGTAGCATTATAAACTTCATTTTATATATGGTGAAACTAGGAAGGAACAGGGTTAAGTCTTGCCTAAAGATACACAGCTAAGAAGCATTGGAGCCAGGAATTAAATCAGAGGTTCCCAAATTTATTTGGCCTACTGCCCCTTTTCAAAAAAAAAATTACTCAGCCCGCATCTGGAAATCTTTAACTATTTAATGGTTTTTTTTTAAAAAATTTGTGTCATTTAAATATGTATATATGTATATGTGTATATATATATATTTAAATTTCTTTTAAAAAATACACATGTTAAATTTAATAATTTATCATAAATTTGTGGTGGGTTTTCCTACATTGCAATTTTGATGATGCAACATTGTATCATGTAACCATATAGCATTGTACCGTAAACAAGTCATTATGCACACACATTCCTGCCCATGCATGCTAGACTTCTGACAACGTGAGATACTCCCCTGCCAACCCTTGTTCGTCAAGACCTGTTGGCGGACTTGACCACTGAACAGTTATAACTTGCATTTTGTGTGTTTATTTGGAAACCAATGTAATCACTATAATTTTAACTCTGTTATATAACAGGTGAAACATGTGCAGTTTTTCAAAATTTCCCTATCTTCTCTTCTTTCTTTATGCTTCTACTGCCCTTTATTTTTATTCAATGTCCCACAATGGCACCCGAGGCTACTATCACTCTCTCGGGTTATTCCAGTGCCTCCCAGGGGGCAGTATCCCCCACTTTGGGAACCTATGAATTAAAGGAAGGTTTCTTGCCTCCAAGACTATCCACTATCCTGTTCAAACTCTTTATTTTACAGACTAGGAAACCAAGGCCCAAGAGAGGTTAAATGTCTTGCTTGATATCAGCCTATATCTGGAAGTAGCTTTTTCATCTTCTTTACCATCTTCTTCTGTGGAGAGCCAGCATGGTATGGTATATTTTCTCCATACTAAACTATGCTTGTACCAAAGAGATCTCTACTACTTGCTGTGTGACAATACTTGTCACTCAACCCTTGTATCTTTCCAGTCTTTTTACAAATTTTCTTGTCCATTCATGCTATGGCGCAGCCTATTTGCCATTCCTCACATATGATGTTTCATTTCCCATTTTCATGCATTTGTACTGGCTTTTTCCCATACTGAAAATATACCCTCTACTTGTCTCTACCTTCTTAGAGTTCTGGGCTTCCTTCAAGACCTAGCTCAAATGCCATCTTCTATAGGGTGTTCTCATTCCCCCAACTGTGAGTGCCTTCCCCTCTGAAGGTAATCTCTCTCTATTCTGCAGGTATCTTGTACGTACCTATTTATTTATATGTTCTGGCTCCAATTCAATTTAAGCTCCTTGAGGGTAGAGGTTTTGTTCAATTTTCCCTCTTTCCCTAGTACTTAGCACAGTACCTAGAACTTAGTAAACAATAAAATAAATGGAAAAGGACTTACTGAAGTATGCACCTCAGCTTACTAATCTGTAAAAAGAGAATGTTACTGCTGTCACTACCTACCCTACAGGGCTGCTGTGATGAATGTATTTTGTAAAGAATATGTGTGTGTATGTGTGTATACATACATATGTATATAAACAAATGTATATATACATATATGTATGTATATATACATATTATATATATATATATATTTTTTTTTATTTACAACTTAAGTTCTATATAATTCAAGAGTTCTAGTACACTGGTCATCCCACTGCTGAATTTTGGGATGAAAATAGAAAGGCAGAGCTAGAAGGAAGTAATTAAGGCAGGAACTTTTTAACTACTTGGATCTGGAGAAAATTCCGGAAGTCTCTCCAATAACAGCTTTCTCTATGAAGTTTCTTATCTCTTCCTCTCTCCAATTAGTTGGAGATCCAAATTGCATCATTTTCTCATGGGAACTCAACTGGCACCTCTCTCTTTTTTTTTCTTCAGCTCTGGCTAAAATGTGGAAGTGAAAAACTGCCAAGAAATAAAAGGCCAACAAACAACATGTCCTCCAAATTGCTTTCAGCCTTTAAATACAGTGTTTCTTTGGGGTTCCCATAAATCTAGGGGATTTCAAGAGATCAATAGTACAGGCTAAGGGCACCAAAAATGAATAAATCATACCAAAAACTCAAACAGCCAACTAATCCTAAGTCTCTCCTATGCTTTGAAAGTGATCCTATACGGGAAGCTTAAAGTTGTGAGACTGAAAAAGATAAATACAATAAATGAATAGCATTAACATGGTGTGAAATTTCTTTAAAAAAAGATGCTATACCTTTTAAAGCAGACGAAGTCAAGGGATTTGAATTCAGATCCTGGCATTCACGTTTATTATCTATTTGACCTTCACTAAGACCTAATCCTAATTTTTCCTCACTTATGAAATTGATATTCATATCACCTATTTTTCAGGAATGTTATATAAAGAGTGTTTGTAACTTGTTTATATATACATGATAATTACTATTATTCTTAAGCATCTGCTATTGATTTCTCATGATCATGCTGTCACAGGGTTGACCTTCTACTGCTTCCTTATTTTCTTATTTTCAAACTATTTCTCACTGCATTCTGCCTCTATTTTTCCCTACAGTCCCTAAAGGCACCTGATTCTCTCTGTGACTTTTTTTCCCATTCTCTTGCTTCCGTATTTTTCTTGGTCTGCCATTCAGAAAGGAGATAGAATGGAAAACATTTCAGCAAAGCAATGCTCTGAAGGGGAAAAAAAGTCATCAAAATTCTCAATAGCACATATATTTTCCCCTCTCCTTTTCCTTCTAATTTTTCTTCACTCCCTTCCCTTATGGAGAGGGCCTAAAAAGGCTTCTCTTATAAACCAAGGATAATTTTTAATTTTTTTGTTAAATCAAAGATTTAGAGCTAGATGGGACTAGTTCTTAATGACTGAAAGGTAATTGACTCTAATCTCTTCATTTTACAAAAGAAAAAATTAATTTATAGAGGGGTTAAATGACTTGCCTGGGATCTTACAGCCAGTACATATCTGGGGGGAGATTAGAACCCAAGACCTGATGTTAAATTGAATGCTCTCTTGAATGCAATACTATGCTGCCTCCAGGCAAAAAGGGGGCAATGGAATGAAAAATAGTTGGGGAAGGCAAAGAGAGAGATAAATGAAACAAGAAGAGGAATAAAAGCTAGAATGTGTAAATGGTGAATAGAGAAAGAGGATTGTGAAAGGAAAAAAGGGGGAATTGGAAAATTAGAAAGGCAAGAAAGTGATGGCTCTTTTTAGTAATTGCTTGAGCCACCTGTCTTTGGATCCCCAGGCATCTGCTGTGAGAGTCTGTGGAAAATTTAACTTTCTGCCTTCACTAATTGAATATTTTTCATTTTAATTTCAAATTGCTCACAATGATTGATAAAGAAAAAAGCCAAGCATATCTGTCTGTAAAGAGGACACACAGTACATTCTTATCAATTTATCATCCATTCATAGTTCTCTCAGTCTATTTATCTTCCATCTACCTGTCTATCTCAGCATATTATTTATGTATCTCTTTTTCTATCTATGTATCCCTCAAATATCTATGGAAAGCAGATATCTATAGAAAGCCTAAAAGACTTTCCAGGGCAAAGCATAAATAGCTTTCCCATTAGGTCCAGAGATGTGCTGTGACATTAAAATAAATATGAAGTAAAAAAAAAAAGACCTCAGCCATTTATCTTCTGACCCTGAAAAGTTAAATTCCAGATCTTTGGGAACACTAGATGTTGGACATCTCAGAAAAAAATAAGTTCTCCTAAATGATAAACTCTTCGGTGATTGCTGAATTTTCAACTCAGCTTTCAAGAATAACAAGTCTTCCACCACTATTTTATTATGTCTTGCCACTGGACCCAGATGGCTCGGGAGGAGAAAGTGAGGCTGGTGACTTTGCACAGCCCTTCCTCACTTAAATCAAATTCATCTGCAAGTCATGGCATCACCTTCCTGATGTCATGGTCCTCTTCAAGAATGAAGGACAAACAAAAACAATAATTATTCTATTGAAAGGAAAGAATAGGATGATAAAGACCTTTAAATTTAGACTTTAAAAAAATTAATAAGGAATGTCTCTTTGGAAGCTGTGTAGTATTTTGGGGTAATATGACCCTATAGGTTTATTGTTGGGTGTTTGTGTAGAGGGATAGTGAAACTATGTTGATATTGTTATAGGCCTCCACACTTTTATTTGTAATTATTGTGAATATGTTTATTCTACGGCATCTAGTGCCAAGGTACTGAGGACCATGCCTACATCATGATGTTTCACCTTGGGGTATGGAATGAGTTGGAGCCAGTAATGGAGAGACAACAAATCCATCGTTTCTAGTGTCATTGGTAGTGTCAGCCAGATTATTTCTGACAGTGAGTAGAAAACTAAGAAAATTATTGCCTTCTATAGGGAGATTCAGGAGATGAGTCTGGCCAGGGGGCCTGGAAAGAATAGAAGGGGGACCAGGCTCAGAGGGACCAAGAGGTCTAGGCCACAAACCAAATGTGGGAATAGCTGGAAGAGAAAATTCACCACAAAGAACAAAACTGAAGAAAATCTAACTAGGAGAATTTACTTCCTGGATACCAGCCAAGAATAAAGAGGACAAGCAGAAGTAAGAAACTGAGAATGAATTTTCAGAGACCAGAAAATAGAGATCAGCTGAAAATGAGAAAGGCATCAGGCTGGAAAACAGTTGGGGACATAGGACACAAGGCCAGGTGAAGTGGCGTTTTGTCTTGGGAGTCAGGAAGCAAAGTAGAGAATTCCCTAGGCTATATTCTATAGGTTTATATTCTAGCAGAAGAATTCTTAATCTGGGGCCCATGAAAAAAAGAAATTATGATATTTTAAAAATATAATTGACTTCTTTTCTAATTTTACATATTTCATTATGTATATTTTAAAAACATTATTCTGAGAAGAGGTGCATTGTCTGTCTAAAAGAGTCCATGACACAAACAAAGGTTAAGATCTGCTCTAGAACAATACATCTCTTGAAAATAAACAAGCTATGATGATACAGCAGGGAGATGCCTGCCCAAACCCTAGATTCCCACACACATAACTGAGGATTGGCAAAGCAGATTCTGGAAGGCTGAGATATGCAAATGTAGCCAGTCAAATTTATAGCGAAAAGCTGAATTAACATCAGGACACGGTCTGGCAGAAAAATGCACAGGAGGAAACAAAAAAAGTGCAAGTGCAGAAGGGGATATAAATAGAAGAGTTTTGTTACTACCCTGTTAAATTATATATAACATTTACAGTTTTAAGAAATATATGTGTATGTACAGAAAATTAAAATTTGTTTTGTAAGAAGTATATACACACCACATATATACATATATAAATATATTTAAATATGTATATACATATATATAATGAAGGGAGAGGGAGAGAGAATGAGAGAGAGGGAAGGAGGAGGGGGGGGGGAGAGAGAGAGAGAGAGAGAGAGAGAGAGAGAGAGAGAGAGAAATGAAAAAATGAGAAAGAAGAGATATTGATTTGCTCTGAAAAAACTACATAACAGAAGTTAAATCTGCTATATAGCCTTTTAGTCTTTTTCTTGGTCTTTTTCATACACTGAAATGTTTGTGTTTTATTGATTATTATGGTCACAACAAAAAAAGTAAATTTTGTTTAAAAATGTAGGCAAGAGAGAAGAAGAGAATTAAGAAGACTAGATATCTTTGCCCATGGCTGGTAAGCAGGATCAGGAAGATCATTAAACAAACATCCTAAATTCCATACTTTGCCTTCAACTCTGTTTTTCAGGCTTGTGTCTATATCTTGTCCTTGGGCACAAGTCCATGGTTCCAAATACCTTGGGAAATAAACAGGCTTCAGGGCTGGCCCCAGGTGGGTTTCTGGCAACTAGGGGTAAAGTACAAACCTTTTCCAATTGGCTCCTTTTAGGAACATTTAGTTTTTATTGCATTTTTTTTTCTTCTCTTTTATGGCTTTGGTGCATGGTTTGCATTTACCTTGTCATGTAAGAAGATGACTTTTCAAACAAGAATATGCATATAAACCATGATGAGCACAATCCAGAGGCCAGTGCCTCTTTCTAGGGTCTATTCTTCCCAAATATTAAGTCAGGAGGGTGAACCTTCTAGGTGGCACATTTTAGCAAGGACATTGATCAATTAAAGAGAATATAGATGAGAGAAGCAGCCAAAAGGGCTTAAGTTCATGACAACTGAAGATCAGTTGTACAAGTTGGGGGTGCTTACTCACCTTTGAGAAGGGAAGATTTAGGTTGGGGGGATTAATATCTGCTTTTAGATATTTCAAGGGCTATTAGAGAGGAGAAATTTGATTTATTCTCTTTGACTCTAGAAGACAGATAACCTAGAGGAAAAAAAGCTCCCTAAAAGAAGAGCACAAAATAGTGGAATAAGCTGCCTCTGAGAATACCAAGTACCACAGCACTGGAGGTCTTTAATGAAAAGTTGGATGGTGTTTTTTCAAGTATGTTGTAGAAACATTGTCGACGTACGGACTTGACTAGATGGCCTCTGAGGTCCCTTCCAACTCTGAAATTACGAGATAAGATGATCCTTAATGTCCCTTGCAGATCTAAATATATTACCCTAATGTAATATGTTACTCCTAAATCTAGTCCTGATGGATATGATTAAAATTTGGGGGAAGGAAGAAATCCCTAACAGTGGGGTCTTCCCAAAGCATCAAATCCAAGCAGTTGAGTTAGATTTAAGACTACTAACCAGTTACCATGATTTCAATATATCCTCTATGTTATTGATACATCACTTCATTACAACTCCCCTCCACTCCACCTTCACACTCCAACTTAGGTAGCTTTAAAGATAAAGTTATCGCTTCCACATCACAACTTTCCCCATCACACTTACGATATATCATGAATTGATATAAAAAATTAGATGGGAATTTTTGGGTAGTTTTGTGGAGGCTGCAGAAGATGCATGAAGGCCAGCAGATGACACAGAAAAGTTAAGAAACTCAGAATGCATAAAATATATGTATAGTGCTGTAAAACATCAACATACTTTATCTTTTAATACTATAATAATTCAGACTTCTTATCTGGTATGAAGGGAGAGCCAAAAAAAAATTTACACAGATTTTCCAGATCAAGGGGGAGCCACAACCCTAACCCCTTTGATATAGAAGGGATAACTGTACTTCATATATGGAATGGTAACCCTCTCTTCTTGAAGTCTGTTCCAGAATAATGAACGATCTGGCAGGTCCTATCAAACTGGGAAAGTTTTAATGTTTGTCTTAAACAGCCTCTCCTCCAAAGATCAATCTAGATAACTTCAGGGAGGTTCCTAACTCTTAGACTGGCCCTGTGGTGATGAATTATTTTTTTGCCATTCACAGCCAAAATTCATATCCACTTGTAAAGTACAAATGTATGGTCGAGTGGATAAAAACAAAATATTTTTAAGAGAAAAATATTGTGCATTTTTTCTTGATCATTTTAACTAAAATATTTAACTACAAGTTGAATTTAAGATATATTTAATTATCGAATACACACAATCATTAAATAAGATGGTAATTCACCTTGTTAGTATGACGATAAACTCAGCGTAGGGAAAAAACTTAGAAGTTATCTAGTCTAACCCTGTAATTTTTAGATTTTTAAATGAAGGCCCAAAGAGTTTTAGTGATGGGCCAAAAGACAAACAATAGGCCATGAAGGCTAAACTTGAACTTAGGTCTTTTGATTCAAAATCTTATCTTTCCCCAACACCAACACGATGGCATATTTCAAATTTTTCTTGTTGATTTGATTAAATGAGTCATTTAAAATTATTTTTATTTTTACTTTTGCAGCCAAAACGATTAAACAGTACAATTAAATACATTGTGAAATCCTTGAAGTCAGGCAGGGACTATGTGTCCTTTTCATTTTTATATCCTAGCTACTGGACAGTGCCTCAAACACATAGATAATGAATTTTTAATAATAAAAAACTGAACCTACTTGCTTCAGTAAAATGCTAACACATGCCTCTTGTTAAAGAAAAAAATATATGTATGTATATATGCATACATGCATGTGTACATATGTATCATAAATACACAAGGTTGATATCTTGCCTAAAATGATTTTGTGTTATTTTGGATAGCAAAATTATCTTCCATATACTCATGAAAATTCTGTTGATTTAGAGATATTTCACCTATAAGAAGTTTTACAGGTCTCTTCTTTGGCTAGCTTTGGCAAGTAAAACAACAAAATCATTTAAGTTTCTGATGGAGTTACAAAATGAATCACACAAATATAAAGAAAATCTTTAATGCATAGTAAATAT
This sequence comes from Trichosurus vulpecula, assembly GCF_011100635.1. Classification (NCBI taxonomy): domain Eukaryota; kingdom Metazoa; phylum Chordata; class Mammalia; order Diprotodontia; family Phalangeridae; genus Trichosurus; species Trichosurus vulpecula. The sequence goes on along the minus strand of NC_050574.1, from coordinate 342,901,930 downwards.
ACTTTCTTAAAATTCAATTTATATCCGACCACAGTAAATGATCCATATATAGGCAAAAATCTTAAATACTTTTGTGGTGTTAGGAAAAAAACATAAAAAATTGAATTTTCTTATGTGTAATTTCATCCTATCCTAAAGATTGCTGCCAACCTTATAATTAAAGGCAGTACACTTAGAGCCCTACACAACAAGATAGAGACAATATATTTGTTGTTGTTTTTACAAAAAGGTCTAGAAATACAGTTGGCTGATGTCAGTCTCAGCTGGGGGCGGGGGTGAGGCAGAACCTGGTTCTGAAATGCATTTGCGCTATTAAAGTTGTGGTCCAGCAGAAATGGGGTAGGGTTATGGAGAGAAAACAGAAGTTCACTTCCCAGGACTACAACTGAATCATTGTGTAATCATAGCAAAAGCAATTCACTCTTCTTGCCATCAGTTTCTCCATCTGTACACGAGAGATAATATTTGCCTGCTAGTTACCTGACAGCAATGTAGGGAGCTATAACGAGTTATCGGGTGTAAAGCTCTTACACTTCCTTGGATGAGAGATGCTTTTAAGTACAAAGTATTACGTTATCATTGACATTGTTATGAGGCATTGTAAAAGCTTAACCACCAGCTGTTTGTTAAGCATTTTCCCTTTCCATCTTTGAAGCATGATGTAAGTCAGGGGTGGGCAAAGTGTAGCTTGCAGGCCAACTCTGGCAGAGCAGCTCTTCAAAGTGACCTCTGGCTGTCCTCATTTTCATTGCTGAGTTATATCCCAGGGAGATTAAACATCTCCCTATGTAAAGTTTTCTTTGGGTCATAGCAACCAAGCTGCATTGCATGCTGGGATCTGTAGTTTCCCTTCATCACACCTCCCCATTAAAGATGAAGGCAGTAGCAAGCCCTTGAATTTCCTTCCTCTAAATCAGGTGCCTCAGACTGATTGGAAGTTGCCTCGCTGACCTAGCAAGTGGGTGGTGGAGTTCAGAGGGGTGGCCAGTTCTTGATGGAATCAGCCTCCTCTATTCTTCCCTGTGGATGCCCAGAAAAGGATGACTGGAAGGAGCAGCAATAGATCCATTGTAATGCAGATGACACTGGCTGGCTCTGAGGTACTTCTCCCTGCCATCATCTAATTACTCTATATTAATGTATAAATAGAGAGAGATACAACTAACGATGAGGTAGGTAGAGAAGTAGCTGGGCCTATTGAGTTAATAATTAATTACTAGGAATTTTCAACAGTGCCACTTGCCACTTCAACATTAACCACTTGCCCTTTTAAATGGTAATAAATAGAGGACATATGTCTAATTAAGAAGCTGTGAAATGCTTTGGAGGGACTGAATGGAGGGAGAGAGGAGCTTATTTACAGAGCTGCACTAACTGCTATCTGAAGGAAAAGACATTCAGGAATCCTTTCAGATCCCCAATTCTCTGACAATCCAGTTACAGTATATCCAGGCTCTTCTTACTGTGGTAGAGAAGGAAAAAGCATGTCTCCAGATTCTCCCTGGGGCCACTTATTCAAGAAGAGTCCTTTATTGGAAGAAAGTGGCATCTTATTTGCCCTGTAGTCACTCATTCAGGAGAGGTTCTTTAATGGAAGAAAGAAGAATCTCATTTGCTCTCTTTCTCTGTTATTAAAAGACATTTCCATAACCTTATATGCTTCCTCCCCTTTTTTCCATTAAGTTTCTATGTGGCATTTCCATCAAGCATGAGTGGGATCTTCCACTATCTACTAGGTAACCAGCCTATATCTGAATAGAGAAGTTTTAGAGCTTTTAAAGTTAATTGACTTGCCAATGGTCATACCACTGGCTAGTGCAGGAATCGAACCCAGGTCTTCCTGACTCCAGATACAGAATTCTACAGACAACACCACACTGCCTCTATGTCATTTACAACAACACTCCATAGACACCAACACTCTTGACACTTTTAAGGCAATGAAACCTTCCTGTTAAAGTGCATAATGAGTACAGAACTGTGCAGAAAACCTGTTGGGTTTGAAGGCAATCCATAGTGCTGAAGTTACTTAAATACCAGAAGGAGCTGATTAGAAAGCAGTTTTATGACTAAGGCACTGAGACATAATATGATTGTGATTCTGATTCTGCTGAAGGACACTGCAGACCAGAAGGCATTAGCTGAGGATTTTAAAGCAAGCTCTTTGAACATGCTTCCATTACTATTCTGGCTTCTCATTGTCCAAGTCCAAATTAGCTCCAAAAGGACATTCTATTTCTTAAAATCTTTCAGGGATTATCATATTAGCTTGTTTTCTGATCCCAGTACAAACTGTTTTGTTCTACTTTGGGTTTCTGATTCAAAGTCTATAGACTGAAATAAAGGACTTGAGTTTATATCCTACCTTCAAGGTTTATCTTTGTGACCTTAGTAAGTCTCAACCTTCCTGGGCCTTAGCTTTCTCATCAGTAAAATGAGACTAGGTAGGTATTCTCTGAGATCCCTTTGCGGGGCTTATACCCTAAGAAGCAGATATTCAGTCATTTCAGTAGTATGTGACTCTGTGACTCTATTTGGGGTTTTCCTGGCAAAGACACTGGAGTGGTCTGCCATTTCCTTCTCCAGCTCATTTTACAGATGAGGAAACTGAGGCAGAGTTAAGTGACTTGTCCAGGGACACGGGACTAGTTGCCTAAAGTCATATTTGAACTCAGGTCTTCCTGACTCCAGGTCCAGTGCTCTATCCACTGGGCCACCTAGCTGCCAAGGTTTGCAAAGCACTTTGCAAATATAATTTGATTTCATTCTTAACCTTATCACCCTCATTTTACAGATGTGGAACTGAAACAGATAGACTAGTAAATATGTGAAGCTGTATTTGAATTCAGATCTTCCAGGCTCCAGGTCCAGTGCTCTCTCCACTGCCACCTAGAAGCAAACTAAAAGAAACAAATGCAAGCTGATGGAATCTCTGAATTGTGTTGGGCCAAACAGGCTTTCAAATCTGATCTGTATCTGAGCAGCTAGGTGGCTCAGTGGCTAGATTACCAGGACTGGACTCAGGAAGAGTTCAAATCTAGCTTCGGATATGTACTTACTGCATGACCCTGGGCAAGTCACTTAACCCTGTTTGCTTCAATTTCCTCATCTATAAAATAAGCTGGAGAAGGAAATGACAATCCACTCCAGTATCTTTGCCAGAAAAACCCCAAATGGGGTCATGAAGAGTTAGACACAATTGAACAACACCACCTGACCAAGAATCCTCTTTGAAATATCTGCACTAAGTGGATGTCCAGACTGTGTATGAAGACCCTCAGCTAGAGGGAACTCACTGTCTCCTAAGGTTGCACATTCCTACTTTGAACAACTATAATAGTTAGAATTGCTTTCATTAACTAGAGCTGAACTCTGGCTTTCTGCAACATCTACTCCTTCTTCTTAGGCCCACCCTTCTGGGGCCAGGCAGAATGAAGGCAACCATAGGAGACAATATAACGCAGTAAATGCATTACTAAGTTACACAGCAATGTTCAGTGAGGACCAAAGAGAGAGACTGTTACTAACTGGAGGGAAAAAGGAAGGGTGTATTGATGAGGTGGCCTTTGAATCGAGGAAGAGGAAAGAGGGAAGGCATTCCAGAAGTAATGATAATCATAACAACTGAAATCTATATAATATTTTAAGTTTTATGAAACTATTATCTCATTTGCTCCTCACAATAACCCTGTGAGATAAATAGTATGGGTATTATTGTTTCTCTTTTCCAGAGGAGGAAACTGGGGCTTAGATAGGTTAAGTGACCTATCCGTGGGTACACAGCTAATGTGTCGAGGTAGAATTTGAATTCAGCACTCCCTCTCCTGACACCAAGTCTCCTTTCTGCTATACCACAATATATTATGGAAGTATGGAGGCAGCTACGTGGCTCAGCGGATAGAGCACTTGGCCTGGAGTCAAGAAGACCTGAGTTCAACTCCAGCCCAAGACATTTACTAGCTGTGTGATGTTGGGCAAGCCACTTAACTTCTGTTTGCCATAGAAACCCCACGGACAAAATCTATGGGTTCACACAGAGTCAGACATGACTGAATGACTGGAAAACAACAACAAAAACCATTGTTCTTTATCACTTAAATGGCCTTGGACAAGTCATATAAATTCTGGTTCTCAGTTTCCCATCTCTAAAATGTGAAGGTTGGCCTAAAAGACCTTTAGATTCCTTCTGGTTCTTAAGCTATGATCCTATGGTAACACTTGGTAATTGATTAGTTATTGGAGGTGAGGAAAAACCCTAAAGTTTTGAACACAGAAGGCAGGTTTAACAGTTAAGCCAATGGCAGAAGTATCGAAGTCAAAAGGAGGAGAAGTTTTAGGAGAAAGGATAATACACCTTTACACCTTGTGAGTTTGAGATCCTGGTAAGTCATCCTTGCGGAGACGTCTTGTAGAAAGTCGGAAACACATATCAGCAGGTCAGGGGTCTGGTAAGTACAGGAAATAAAGACCAAGGAGTTATTTGTATAGAGGAGCATCATGTTTCTGAAGGCAAGGAAGAAGTCAGTATCGACAAGAAAGGGGTAATCAACAGTGAAAAAAGCGGAAAATAGGTCAGAGTGGGTAAGGAGTGGTCAAGGCTATGGGATGGAGCCACTGGATGGAGAAAGTGGTGAGAAAAAAGACTGGGTATCAGGAACTTTTTAAAGAAGTTCAGCAAAGAAGGAAGAGGAGAGGCGTGGGGTCAATTACTTAATGGAGTAGAAGGGTCAAAGAAAGGCTATTTTAGAATCAGAGACATATAAGACTGTAGAGAGATGGGCAACTACAAACAGACATGGAGCCATTTAAGATGCACGAGAGAAAAAAGGATAAAGTCTAGAAGGACATCCTGAAGGAATAAGGAAGGGAAGGGTTCAAAGCTGAAGAAAAAGAGATTGGAAGAGAGGGCAAAAGATGTTTGGAAAATCTGCTGGGAGTTGAGACAGGTATTTAAAACTGGTAGAAGCATGTGAGTCATAGAGTTGACTCATTGTGATCTTTTCTAACAGAGATTAAAAGACCATATGACTTCTGTTGCAAGAAATTATGAAAGCAGTGAGAGCCACATGGAAGGTATCTGTTTCTTCCCTCTGAAATTTAATTTCTCAGTGCTGTTCTTTGGCATTTACAGGAGTAGGAAAGAAAGGCCCACCTGCCCTCAGATCTCTCCCAATTGAATGCTTTGTCACTGCTTATCAGTCTTCCTTTCTCCATATAACATAAAACCACGTAAATAAAATCCAGTTCACTTAAATATAACACATTTCATTAAATGTCTACTAAGTATCAAAGTATATTTAGAAGGATCAAATGAGATGACATTTGTAAAGTACTAGCACAGTGCCCAGCACATAGTAAGCACTATATAAAGGTTAGTTGTTACTGTAATTATTATTATTTACAAGGCAATCTAGAATAGTGGATAGAGAGCTGGACTCAGGAAGACCTCAGTTGAAGTCTTTGCCTCTGGTATACAATAGTAGTTCTATGATCTTGGGCAAGGAGTGCCTTAGGCAACTCTCCACACCTCCAGGTTACAAAGCAGTAGTTGATGTGTGTTAGAAAAGGGAATTCCCTTCACCAAAGAAACCACTGGCCAAGACAAAACAATGGAATACACAAGGTACTATGCCAAGGCTAATGGCTAGAATAGTGTAGGAAGGTCTAGATAATGAATGCACTATTTCCAAGAAGGGAAGGGAAGATATTCAGGATTTCTTCTAGCCTTCTACTATTATCACAGATTAGCTAAAGCATGCCACCCCTGGTTCTGAAGGGCTAAATATAGGTCAAGCAGTGGAGAGAATGACAGATTCTTGGGTGGCCAAGAAGCAACACAAAACATTGACTTGGCAGAAGGGGCATGAACAGAATAACTCACTGTGGGCCTTGGGAATCCAGGAGATATTATGAGGATAGGACAGAGGGCAGCGTCTAAATTATAGTGCAACTAAGGTGATCTGCTGGGTATCGAGGCATCAGATGGCAAAGTAGGAAACTGGTTAATAGCAAGTAGAAGGAATAGAGGTAAAGGATACCAACTACTTTATAATTTTCTCAGGGTCAACTTTTTGCATGGCAAAACGATTTTGAGGCTATGATCTATGGACAAGGAACGAATGAAGTGCAAAGCAAGTCAGAAACCAAAAGGATGGAGAGAGGTGCCAGACTACTAGTATGCCAAGATAGAAATGTTGGGACTGTGCCAAAAGTAGATTCATATCAGTATAAATTTCTTGGGAAAGAAAAATAAGTACTCTGAAACTCGTGGCTACATTATGCCAAGGGTACTAAGTCAAAAGGCGATGCTGCATCAAGGCCATGGACTTCCTTTTTAGCTTCTCTTCCAAAAGACACTTTTATCAGAATAAGAATTATGGAGGGAGGGAGGGAGGGAGGGAGGGACAGAGAGAGAGAGAGAGAGAGAGAGAGAGAGAGAGAGAGAGAGAGAGAGAGAGAGAGGCAAGAAAGAAAGAAAGAAAGAAAGAAAAAGAAAGAAGGAATGAAGGAAGGAATAAAGAAAGAAAGAAAGAAACTAAGAAAGAAAGAAAGGAAGGAAGAAAGAAAGAAAGAAGGAAGGAAGGAAGGAAGGAAGGAAGGAAGGAAGGAAGGAAGGTAGGAAAGAAAGAAGAAAGGAAGGAAGGAAGGAAAGAAAGAAGGAAAGAAAGAAAGAAGGAAAGAAAGATGAAAAGAAAGATGCGAGGGAAATCAAGATGGGAAAAAACAATGTGAAATACTATAGCTATTGATGTTATTATTTGACATTATTGATCATGGATAGAATTCTAGGCTTTAGAGAAAATTAGGGAAAATTAACGTGTTTCTGAGAAAACGACAAAGAATGCCCAGCATGCAAGATTGGACTTAGGAGTGAATTTGAAAATAGTTATTGAGTTTGGGGTTGGACATGAAATAGAAATTCTCTTTCCTGGAGCTAATATTGAAGGAAAAAATATTATTTTTTCCAGCTCCAGAGGTAATTTGACTCAACATAGTGGTACGTTTCCTCAGGGACAGACAGACACAAGCATGACCATTCTCTGTCCATGTCCAAGGTTCCTATTGCTCTTCCCAGATTTCTACTGATTTCTTGGTTCTTGCCTCACCTGTATGTAGGGCTTCCCCACCCATTCCTGTTACTAGGAGGGAGTGTGGGCACAGTTTGGGCATGCCCTGAAACTATTCTTCATCTACTTGTGACAGACATGCACCTCCCCCACCTACCTCCTCTCCACCTACAGTAGCCTTAGATTTTTAGCTTTAAAATATTATCTATGCCAGTGCTGGACATTCATGGGTCATAGGAATAGTTTAGTAACAGTCACAAAGAAGTCCAATAAGTGACTTTTCTCATGCATTTATAAACAGAGCTAGAATTAGGAATCATCATTCTTTTCCTATAAAGCCCTGGGGCAGATCCCTAAGCCTATTTGCTGTGGGGGAAAAAATAGGGATCCCATTAGCAGACACTTATACAAGCATGGAAAAGTACATTAAAACTAAGAACAGCCATGACATTTATGAAAAAGAGTACAAGTGAATTTGAGGGGAATGCAAAGCATATTTTGGAAAGAATCAGGTTGTGGTAGAAGTCACATTTTATGAATTGATAAAAAATACACTTTTATAACCCTCAAATGCAACTCATATTATTACTATTGCTGAGACATTTATTTTGAGAAATAGCTTATTTCTTAGAGTAAGCTTCTTCACAGTGACAAAGCTCTTCCTAACCCCTTTAGTATGCCACCAACACGTTGTTTTAAGGAATATTGTACAATATTACAACACAATAAAGGAATATTGTAAATTTGACAAACTTATGGGAAGGCCTCAAGCTGATCAATGAAAACTTTTCAACCCTCAACTTACTTCTAGAGAGTCAGAAGTGGGGGTGGGTAGGGAGGAATCACATTTAACAGAAAGTGTTATTTCTGTTTTTTCTATAATATTTGTTAAGTTCTTCCCGGGAATACAGGGCATGTGGTTTGTAATTCTGAAAATCACCTAGATGCTTGCCAAAGACACTATATAAATCAATAACTAGGAAAAATAATAAAAGGACATGGAAAAAAATGAAAAGAACAAGAAAGGGCAAAAAAAGAAAATGCGGAAGTAGGCAGATGATGTAATATATGGTTCAATAAGGGAACGTGGAGTTCAGAATAGAACTAAATGACAGATTATGGTATGCATGAGCAGTCAGCTCTATAGGAACCAATTTCTACATATTTCCTTTATGAGTTGGCATAGGCTTTCTCAAAACATCACATAGGTTCATCTGGCTTGCAGTGCTCAGGACATCCCCATCTGATTTCTCCCAAGCAATAGAAGCAGTTACTACAAAATACCCAGAGGGACATCCACAGCTATTGAGCACAATTCTAGGCATGGACACTATGGCACTCAATCCCTTAGATACTCAAGGATGCTTTATGCTACAGGAAAAGAAGCTGCAGAGGTCTAGAGGAAGGGTGACAAGGCAGAGGGTAGAGCCAGCCATTGCAAAATGGCGCCCAAGATCAGCTTGTTTCAGAGAAGGCTGAAAGCATTCACATGCTAATCTCAGAATGAAACATTGGGGTAGAGAGATATTGCTTTTGTAAATCAGTTCTTTTGGCTCTTCTGTACTGTACGCATTTCTGTAGCATTAAATCAAATCTAGAGGTATGGAGAAGGTTGGGTGAAGTGGGAGGTAGGGAAAGGGGTTGGATTGAAGTTTGCAATTGAAGTGAAGTACATTATTCTCTTTTAAGAGCACTTCCTTCATTTTAACCTGCCTGTTGTACACCGCAGAACTATCATACAAACTTACATTTGCTGGGATTTATATTTTTTGGAGGTTGAATTTTATAGCTCATCTGGGGACTGTTACCACTGGTTAGAAACAAGCACAGTGAGAATTGGGCTGGTATAAGATTTGATAGTAGAAAAAGCTGGATGCATCTCCATTTCCCTCTGAAATATCCTCAGCTCTTTCTGTCCTGCACTATCAATACTGCCCCTCGCCTTTCCTGTATTATCATACATTAGGATAAGATACCTATCCCCGGTTCTTAACTCAAAAACTCTTCCAGTTCATTTACCTCTTGGCCATTAGTACTGGTACTATCATTATTCAAAACACATTTACTGAGAGTGCAGGCAACATGGCGTAGTTCACAGATGGCTAACCTTGAAGTCACAAAGACCTGGATTCAAGGCCTGCATCTGACATATATTTATTGTGTGTCCCAGTGCAAATCATTTCCTGGCCTCAGTGCCCCAGGTTTTACTCTAAGTAAGTCACAGATGAGTCGTCATGTTGAAAAGTTCATTGGTGAAGTTCCAATATAAAAATTTTTCTAAATGATGAATACACAGTTTTTATGTGTGTATGTTTACATATATGCACATGCTCTGTGTGTGTATATATGGACACAGGCTGTGTATATGTGCATACATTCACATATATAAAAAAAGAGAGAACATCTGTTAAAAATGATGATGACGACGATGATGATGATGATAACCACTAATAGTTATATAGCAAGACATTGGGGGAGATATAGAAATATAAGACCAGATCCTCTACACCTACTGACAACCTATTAGTTCTAGGTCAACTCTGACAGCTTTACTAAAATATTTAAAACATGACTTGAAGGAACTTGTTGAAATCCAAAGCCAACTCTGAGATGCATCTAGCCACAGGCACAATCAGAGAGTGTCAATCACAGCACATGGTGGAAAAGAAAGAACATGGGATGGTGAGACAGGGAATATGGCTTCTAGTTGAAGAAGTTCGTTGTGAGCTAGCTGCGTGAGCCTGAGCAAGTGAATCCACCTTTCTAGACTAGATTGTTGCAATGCCTGAAGACTCTCCTCACTTCACCTGGAAAGACTCACCTGATCTGATGCTGAGTGAAGGGAGCAGAATCACAAGAACATTATACATGATTACAGACACACAGTATCTGTGAGGACTAACTGATAGATTTGGCTCTTCTCAGCAATACAAGGTTCAAAGACAGCTCCAAAGGACTCATGATGGAAAAAGCTATCCCAATCCAGAGAAAGAATTACTGAGTCTGAATGCAGATTGAGCCAAACTATTTGCTCTCTTTTTTTTCCTTCTTTTTTTGGTTTTGTTTCTTCTTTCTCATGATTTATTCCATTGGTTATAATTCTTCTTTACAATTTGCTCTATTGCATAAATAAGTTTAATGTGAAGGTATATGTAGAACCTATATTGGATTACATGCCTTCTTGAGGAAGAGAGGGGAGGAGAAAGAGGGGGAGAAAATTTGGAACTCAAAAACTTGTGGAATTGAGTGTTGTAAACTAAAAATAAAAAAATAAATTAAAAAAGACTCTCCTCACTTCAGTCCATCTTCCACACCAAATCCTTTTCTTAAAAAATGTGAATATTTCTGGAAGAGGAACACATATTAAGTTCCTAACACTTTAAGGTAGTTTTTTTGGTTAACCAGAGAGATGGGGCAACATGAATATGGGGAAGTAGTAGATGTGAGTGGGAGCAGGAGTGGGGTATATTGCAAAGATGGGAAAAGCTATAGAGGCAATGGAGAGCACTGATTTCATCTATTTCTCAAATTTTCTGAGGGCTAATCCTGATTGTCTGGTTCAAAGGAAACCAAAACTATGAGGTAAGTTGCTGAATGTGCTTTAACCCCAGAGTACAAATCACTGCAGTCAGTGGGCCACTGAAACTGTGCAGAGTTTCCTCTTGTATAATATAATTCTTCTGAGTGGCTGTTTGCTTTTGGAGTCGAAGTAATATGTGTTACCCAGAATGCCTTGGTTCATTTTTTGTTTAAGAGAGAGGTGACACCATGCCCCCAAGTTATGTATACAGATGATTACTGCAAACTAGCAGGATGGAGGCATTTGAACCTTCCCTCAGGTAAACTGCAGACTCAAAGTCTCATAATAAATAATAATAGTACTTTATAGTTCATACTGCATTATAATGCTGTCTGATGCAGAATTAACATAGGGAGTTGGACAGAATGTAAATGAGGGACTCAGGGAACTTGGACTTCAGAAGAAGGATAGAACAAGGAACCCAACAAAAAAGAAGCGGGCAAAGGGAAGAAAGATAAGAGGTCACAGGCAGAGACAAGAATATGCAGTAAATCTCAGAAATAAATATTCCTCCGAAATTCAAAGATTTTTTTCAAAGCAACAAGACAAAGACTTTCCAGTATTTCCTTGCACTGGCACTATAAAAATCATCCATAAACTGAAAGAAGCAGGGCTATAATTCAAATGAGGTTTTACTTCTAGATTTAAAAACTCACACATGCCATGGAACCTGGGAGATGTAAAGGAAGTTCCTGGATATTTGCTCTTTAGTTATGGTTTAAGATTTTTTTTCTCCAGTGCCCCCAAAACATTTCTGAAAGTAAATCCATGTCAAAGGACTTATTTTTCCCTTCTCAATCTTGAACCAGCTAGACTGCTGTGCTTGGTACATAGTTGATGTTTAATAAATGCTTCTTCATTGCTTAAATGATTGTTTTGGACAATCATATACATCCTTTGCTCTTCTGTCTTCTCTCATCTCTCTAAAATCTTAACTGGTACCAGCACTGACATTTTTTTTTCTTCCTCCACACAAACTTATACACCATTCATTGTCAAAATATATAGGAGACTTTGGGGGGATTATTTTTATTTTATTATAGTATATTTCAGTTTATTTTCATCAAATGAAAACTAGAAGAAAAGACATTTTTAGCCACAAGACCACAAAGTACCCAGAACCTGGCATCCTACTATGTTCAATTTCAGAGCAGAGAAAGCCTTCTACTATTACATTTTTTCTCCTTAAAAACAGCAGATTCTTTGGAGCTCTTAACATAGTACTGTTCCTGTGGGCCAACCCCAGCTTTACATGGAAACCCTTTTGAAACTGTGCCAAGAATCTTTGCTGCCCATGCTGGGGATGGCTCCACCACAGTAAGGGGAGAGATTAATCAATCCAAGACAACATCTGTCAGGATATTGAGTTTGGCTCTTGTTATCAGCTGCCTGCACTTCAGGGGCTGTGTAATATTCAATTTGATTATCTCTCACCTGCAAAGAGTAAGTTTCTCTCTTTGCTTAAAAATCACTGGGACTAGCTGAGGAGGAATCGATCCATCAGAGAAAATGCTGACAAGAAAACACAATCCGGAAATAGGCCACGGGATGAGAAAGCAAGAGGGAGACAAGCTTTGACTCCCATCCTAACTGTTTTTTTAACAAGGGACATTTGCTACAATTGGTCGCCTGCTCCTTTAAGAAGATGATGGAATGAGAGGATCTTTGTTTTACCTGCCAATCTTAATTGTGAAAAATGAAGACAGGAGGGAAGCATAGTTCTTTTGTATCTCTTTTCGTGTTTTCATTAGATGAAAATCACTTTCTTCCTAGGAGAATCACTGTTCAGGTCCACCACTACCTAATGCTCTTCCTATAGTCAGTAAAAATGTAAACCAGGGTCTGCAAATGATAAGATTGCATGGACATAGTCATTCTGTTTCTAGGTCTTAAAGACATTGGTAGAGTTCCCTATAGTACAGGGCTGTATTCAAAAAGGGGTGGAGGGGAAGATATGTCATGACTGGCATTTCCACCTTCTCTGAGCTGCCCCTCCAGGGAAGACAGGAAAGTAAATTATACCACCCTTGTAGACAATCAGCATCAACAATCATTTATTACATGTTTACTGTGGGCCAGATATTGGGATAAGCAAAAGGTATACAAAAAATAGCCCCAGATTACAATATTTACTCTGGAAGAAAGATATTTTTAATCTTTTATCTTTTTCATCTCCCTGAATACTTAACCTTTTCTTTTTTGGCATAACTCCACAGTAGCAAAATTAATTGAAGGCCGGTCTATGTTTTCGTGAATTTTTTTTAATTTGTACCTCTCCTGTTTCCTCCATTTATGTCTAATGAATATGAAATTTACTTGTGCATCATTGTCTGCTCTACTCAAGAAAGCAATATGATGTCGTGGAAAAAAAGCATTAGATCAGGGCTGGAGTCAAGACTCCATCTCTGTGGTTTCTGATGAAATTCACTTCATCTCATTACATCTCAATTAGCTTGTCTTTAAATGAAGGCATTGAATTAGATGATTTCTGAAGTCCATTCTGGCTCCAGAGATTTGTCAATTCTAAGCGTGTATGAGAACCATTCACGTATTTCCAAATGCCAACTGGATATTTCCACTTGGATATGCCAATATTACCTAAATTCTAACATAGAATCAGAGGCCAACCTCATTCTAGACAGATGTTCTAAACCTAGGATGTACAATTTAATACATATATATATATGTATGTATATATATGTATATATATTTTTGTGTGTGTGTGTGTGTGTACATATATATTACTGTATTTAACACAATTAGTTCCTTTATCATTAAGAACTCTTGTTCTAGAAGATTCTAGGTCTAAAACAAGATTCATGGTATTTTGTCCCTTTTTATTACCTCACAATATTGACTTTTGCTCCTGGGTTCTCAGAAGGCATCACCAATCATCTGATTTGCCAGTCTCCATGCCTTGCAGTTATCCTTATCTCCTCTCTCATAATTACATCCCATATGTTAGCATCAAATACCTTGCTTTAAGTAGGTTGCCTATATCTGCATCTATATCTATGTCCTAATTATGTGATTTTAAGGGATTTCTAAAGAAGTTTAACTGGTGTAAATCAATTAAAGTCTCAATTAGAGTCCAGGAACCACCTCATCAAATACATACTTCATCTCTTTGCCAAGCAGACAGAAATGATAGTCAATGGGAACACCAATTTGAAATGTAAATTCATTGGTAAAATTTCATGGTAGAAGATTATGGGAATGGTCACTTTCAAAAATAATTTTAAAAAAAGCAATGGAAAGAAAAAGGAGTTTAAAGAAGGCTAGGTAAACAGTCCGATTAAACAAAGTCATCCCATAGACAATTAAAGATAAAACAGGATAGAGAACCACAAATAAATTTTTTAAAATGCAAAAAAGATTCAAGGGTTTTTAACAAACACTTTTCACCAACAAGGATAACAGAACCATCACATCTAGCCTCTACCTATGCAGTCTTTGGTAAATAATGTAAAGAAGTAAAAATGTCCCTGAAGGAAAAAAAGACAGAAAAAAGCACATGGATTAAACTAAGTGTTTACAGAGGGGATCTTTACCGGGGTAAAACAAATTTTTGAGGCAACAAAAGGATAATTTATTAAGTTTTCTGAAATAAGGGGATGTATCAATGTATCAATGGTAAAGTGGGGGGAAGCATTGTGTTTTTTTAAAAGGTAACAGAGAATTCTGGTAACTACTGACCCATATACCTACTTTCCCATTGAAACAACATTTTCATTGTTATTTTCTGCATATGCATTCTGGGCATCCTCAATTAAAGTATTAGAAGGGAATAAGCAGGCTTTGAGAAATGATATTCTACAGGAGCCTATATCCCTACAGTCATACATTTAAAATTGTAGAGAATACAAAGTTCCACTGTTTATTGTTTGTTGAGTATAAAAACGGATTAATTTGGTAGAGCAAGACGCCACCTTAAAAATTTCTCCTCCAACAAAATGTCTCTTGGTGTGCAAAAACCTTACAAGACTGCTTGAAAGGTGTAACAGAGATCCATTTGTTCCTCTATACTTTAGTTATTCATATCAAATGATTTCATATTTTGGGGGGGATTGGTCACCATTGTAATGCAGGTTGTCCAGCACAGAAACCAAATTGAAGAGGGATTCCCAGTGGATGGTGAAATCTGGCAGCTGCTTCTGTTACAGATACCATTTGTGCTGACTGCCTGAAGCCCTGGAACATTACTAAGCCTTCTAAATGGGATATAGAATGTTTCAAAATACTTTGGTCTCCTCATACACACTGGTGAGAAAAAGCAGATGAAGAACACATCTAGATGAATGGCCCTTAAACTTTTGGTGACATACCCTACCACTAAATATAGATAGGTAGATAGATAGATAGATAGATAGATAGATAGATAGATAGATAAATGGATGGATGGATGGATGGATGGATGGCTATAGACATATGCTTCCATTGTATGTGTGCATATATGTATGTATGTATGCAGGTATGTATATATGTGTATGTATATAAGGTTATAAGTGCCCTGAGGGGTTATGACAACTGGGACAGAAAGGCCAAGGTTTGGAGCTTGCAAAGTAATGGGAAAGGGTGGAGTTGGAGTGTGTTGGGGAATAATGGAGTGAAGAATAGATGTAACTGTGTTGAAGAAAAGCCTTCTTACTGGCTATTGGGAAGATGGAATTCAAATTCTTCTTCCCGCCCTCTGTTTGGTTGATGATACAGCCCTTAGAATCATACTGTCATTTGTTCCACATGTCATGGCCTCTATTTTGAAGACCACAGGTTTGGAGTACGATAAACAGTTGGATGTCAAAATTACAGAGTTCATCCATCAGAACATATATTTTGAAGATAAATTACAAATGAAAAGTGAACTAGGCCCAGAACTGAACGAGATGATGAATATGGACCTTGGCTGCAGGAAATCACACAGTGCTTTTAATAGTTGCAGACTTATTGAGTCAAAGTTATATCTTGGTTCTAACATCAGTAGTCATCCAGTAATGTGGTTATGGTAGCAAGTTAAGGGATACTACAGTGTGAAGAATTGAAGTTGAGGATCACTCAAAAGGTAATAGAGAAGCACATGCTGGCCATAAACAAGCTAAAATATCTTACAAATGAGAAGCAGTGTACTCATGTCCTCCAACAGTAGTCATGCAATCTAAAGAACTCAAAAAAGGCCTCAAATATATCATGCACAATCCTTCTTGAAGATTTATGGGAAGACATGGAAAAAGGGGTACCCAAAATTTAGTTAATAAATCAATTTTCTGTGACATACTCTACCACTAAATATAGATAGATAGATAGATAGATAGATAGATAGATAGATAGACAGATGGATGGATGGATGCATGGATAGATGGCTATGGATATATGCTTCCATTGTATGTGTGTGTATATCCACTCATCCATCCATCTATCTATCCATCCATCTATCAATCTACCTTTCTATCTGTCTATCTATCTATCTATTTAGTGGTAGGGTCAACAAGCATTTATTAAATGCCTATTAAGTGTCAGGCACTGTGCTAGCTAGGTGTTGGATAGGTTAGAGCATCTATCATTGGCATGGATGATATTACAAATAAATTTTACTGTCCACTATAGAATCCAAATTGAAGAAGGATTCTCAGTGGTTGAATTCTTGAAACAAACTTACGAGGTAGGCGGAGAAGGTATTTTTATCTTCCTTTCTCTATCTTTTAATAATAACTATTATTTCTTTTTAACCAATGAGGAAGCTAATGGGCTCAGAAAGGTTAAATGGGTTGTATAGTTTCACACAGCTAGTAAGTGATAGAATAAGAACTAGAATGAAGGTGTTTTGAACCTTAATCCAAAGCTCTTCTCTAGCACTCTGTCTCTCTATTGCATCACTCACCAAGTACTGTCAGATCTCCCTTCAACATGTTTCTGGCACCTAAGCTCTCCTTTCTACTTATACTGTTTCATGTTCCTATCATCTCATTGTATCTTGACACCCCTGCCCCAGTGTTATAATTAATGTTTCTACACTTCTTTGGTTTTGTTACTCTTCTACGTTATATAGAACAAAATCCAGATTCCTTCATTTACACTGAAATAGATCTTCATTCTCATCAATATGGGTCTTCTTTCCAATTGCAACATATTAGAATCCATACATGCCTTCCCACTCATGTCCATATTATCCCATAAATCTTGAATAGGTGGTTCAACCAACATTGACATACAAATCTGGATCCAATCTGCCTTTCTGCTGTTATTTAATACTATTCAACAACAAAATCACTTTGTTTCAACCTCTGTTCATGCAATTTGTTCTTTGTGCCTGAAATGTTACCTTCTCACTACTCTGTATAGAGCAGGGGTAGGGAACCTACAACCTTAAGGCCACATATGGCCTTCTAGATTTTTGGGTGCGGCCTTTTAACTCAGTCCAAGTTTTATAGAACAAATTATTTTATTAAGGGGATTTGTTCTGTGAAGTTTGGATTCAGTCAAAGGGCCACACTTGAGGGCCTAGAGGGCCACATGTGGCTTTGAGGCCACAGGTTCCCCACCCCTGGTCTAGAAGATTCCTACTCATCTTTTAAAATTCCCCTTACATATGAACTGCTTCTCTGTGAATCCTTCCTGCATCACCCTGGTTGGAGGTAATCTCTCCTTCCTCTGACCTCACTATCCCTTTTCCATTTAACTATCTAATAGTCTTGAATTTGTGGTATTCTTTGTTCTGAGATTCATTGAAAGTTGGACTTTGATTCACTTTAGAAAGAGTACATTATTAGCTGTCCATCACTGACAGTTCATTAGCTTTTAGAGCTTCCTTGGACTGGTCACACTGAAAATGAGAAATGAAACTGTTTTAGGCATTGAAATTAAAACAGCATGATGAGAGATTTTTCTAATTTATTCTTAAATGTTACCTAAGTGGAAGTTAGGTAACTTTCAGGAAGTCACTAACTTTGTTTCATTTTAAATTATTCACCTTATTTTAAAGAGAAGAAATATGCCATAGTGGATAGCAGGCTGCTATCCAATTATGGCATATTTCTTCTCTTTAAAATAAATTCCTGGAGTCAGGAATATAGTATTATAAGGTTTGAAAAGGATATATATCACTACATTTAATCCTCACAACAGTCCTGCAAATTAAGTGCTACATAATTATCTCCATTTTACAGATGGAAAAACTGATGCTGGGATATTCAGCAAATTTCAGATCCTCTTGTTGGTTTCTCAGTTGTTTTTGGATAGTGATAAATGTCCTTACTTTTCTCTCTCTCCTCTCCTCTTTTTAAAATCTTAACTTTTAAAACGTGCATCTGACTTTTCTACACCCAAATCTATACCACCAGAACCTCCCAATTACCCAAATACATAGGAGGGATGATGAAACAAGAGTTAGAGAGGATCACAGGAAGTAAAATGGATAATTGTTACTATATTAAATTTAAAAAGTTTTTGCAACTGGTATAGCCAAGATAAGAAGGAAAGCAGGAAACTGGGAAAATCATTTTTATAATTTTAAATTTATAAATTTAATAATTTAATAAAGGCCTCATTTCTCAAATATATGGTGAACTGAAATAAAAAATATGAGAGATCCCCCAATTGATTAAATGATCAAAGGATATGAATGGGCAGTTTTCAGAGAAAAAAAAAAAGCTATCTAGAGTCATATGAAAAAATGATCAGTCTAAATCACTATTGTTTAAAGAAATGTAAATTAAAATTGCTGGGTACCACTCACACCTATCAGATTGACTAACATGAAATAAAAGGACAATGATAAATGTTGGAGGCGATGTGGGATTTGGAACTCAAAATTTTTAAAAATGGATGTCAAAAATAAATAAACAATAAACTCATTTTTAAAAAATACATAAAAGATTACTGGAATTTTGTTTTATTTTGCTTGTTAGTATCTGAGGGAGGACTTGAACTAATGACCTCTGGACTCCTAGTAGAGTTTGGTCATGTTACTCCCATGCTTAAAAGCCATCAACAATTACCCATTATATGCTGAATAAGATCCAAATTCCTGAAATGGTTCTGTGTCCTCCTCAATGATGGTATTTTCTGTGATGCTGCTAATTACAACCCACTCATGCCTCCCCCTACCCGCACCATGCGCTCAGGTTCTGCCTCTGACCCATACTACCGGTATGGCCATGGTAAAGTCACCTAACCACTCAGCACTTTTCCCTTTTCCCCTCTTCCCCTCAATTCTCAAGGACTATAAATTGGTGCAGGGGTTTCCCATTTTATGAAATAAATAGGCCTGGAAAAACAAATAAATAAATAGTCTTTTTACATTTTGCCTTTAATGAAATGAAATACATTTTTGCTCTTGAATTTTTAGCTATCTTTTCATATTAGCTTCTCAACTAGACTCTATTTTTAAAAAGGAGGAGGAAATTAGTCTGGACTACCTGGGAGGCATTGCAAAGTTATTTTAATGACACCAAGCTTCTGTTTAAAACAAAATTTTGTTGTAAAAAAATACTAGTATTCTTCCAGTGATACTATATATGGCTGCAAGTCATGGAGCACTGCTACAGTCTCTGAAGAAATGAAGTTGAGGATCACCCAAAGGGCAGGAGAAAAACTCATGGTAGGTCTGTACATGCCACAAAGCATTACAAATGAGGAATTATGCACGAGAAGCCGTTTAAAAGATGTCACCAGAGAAATATAATCTCCAAAAAAAGAAAAAGACAGGCTGGTGACATGGCAAGGCAAGAAATAATCATGATGGACAGCCCGTGAGCTGCACTGGTATCCTTCAGGTGTCAAGAGAAATTGAGGAAAGGGAAAGTCCCTCGAAAACTGGGTGAACACCAAAGAGCAAAAGTATAGGAAGACATTACAAGTGTCCTACAGTATATGGTGACATGGACAGATTGTGACCTGCAACTAGAAGAAAACTGCAATTAGAAGGAAATCCGGGATTGATTGACCCATTGGAATATTCAGATAATAATAATGCATATTTATATGAAGTATAAAGAACAACTATCTGTTCTATCTTATGGCTAATGAAACTGAGATTCATAGAGGTAAAGAAACCATCCTGGGGTTACAGAATTTCTAAATGTAGAGTCCAGAATTTAAACTTAAGTTCACTCTAAGTGCCTTGAGGGCAACAACTCTGCCTTGTGCATTTTTTTAAAATATATCTTCCATATTGTGGTTGTTCAGTTGTTTCAGTCATGCCTGATTCTTTGTGATCCCATTTGGGATTTCTTGGCAAAGATACTGGAGCAGTGTGCCATTTCCTTCTCCAACTCTTTTTGCAGAGGAGGAAACTGAGGCAAACAGGGTTAAGTGATTTGCCCAGGATCACACAGCTAGTAAGTATCTGAGGGCAGATTTGAACTCAAGAAGATGAGTCTTTCTGACTTCAGGCCCACATTCTACCTGCCTATATCTTCCATAGTACCTGGTATGTATATTTATATAAGTGTTTTGAAATGTATGGATTGATGGGAATTTTCCTAAGGCCTGGACTGCGTATCACCTACTTCCTTTATCACTTACCCTGTAGTGCCAAGGTTAGTGTTCCATAAACTTTAGGTGCTTGTTCTCAACCACCAATCAAACTTAGTCAGATTTCATGATTTTATAGGAAAGCTCACCATTACCTCCTGCACTAGAGGAATTAAAAAATAATAATAGAGATAGATTTGATGAGATATCCCCTTCCTTCCAAATCAGAATATTTTCTAAATGGGATTATTTTCAGATGATTATTATATATAGTTGCCATATATCACAGATAATATTATCATATATAACCAAATAATTATGTGCTATCTTTTGTATTATACCTTAAACATAATACATAATCATGGCTTATGTAACATCAAGATTCAAGAGCAACATAGAAAAGGTGCGATACCCCTCAAAACAATGTGTTACAAGGGATCAGGGGGTTCCTCAAGAGAAAGAAACAGCTTCCCTTTCTAGCTACAAGTTCTAAGTCCTGTGTTCCCAGGCAAGCCAAGTTGCTAGAAGAGCTTACATACAACTGACACCTCTCTCTTTCCTTAAACACCCCATTAACAAACTTGTTCTCTCTGGGGCCTAGATCCAATTAAGAGCGAGGGTAGCAGAGAGGGGAAATCTGAGTGAAGCAACTTTAAGGCACTCACTCCTGGGAATAAGAGAAAGCTTTATTAGAGCCGGGCCCCTCCTCCTTCTCCTCTCATTTCCCTCCTCCCCCCACCTCCCAACCTCCTTCACAGAAGGCATCAGCACAAAGAAACACCAGGCATTCAGCTCAGGAACAGAAAATAAATACACTGGGAATACTCCACAACCCCTGACTGAATACAAAGCAGTGATTCAACACAGAAGCTGTTGGTCTCCTCAATGAGGAGAGGTAAGAGCCTGCGCTGAGCTATGCTGCTGAGGCCTAGAAGAAAGGCACTGGCCCAATGCTGACTGCTGCCTTCCTTCTATGTGGTGACTTCTTCCAGGAGAAGGAGTTGAAATGTAATAGGAACTGAAAGAGTAGGGAGAGAATTGGCCACAGAATGGTCCAAAGGGAATGAAGAGACAACAAGATAAAAGGGAAAGAAAAAAAAAGAAAAAAGCACGAGAAGAAAAAGGGAAAAAAAGGAAAAAAAAGGAAATAAATGGGACAAAGTATGGGTGGTAGAAACTGATGATAAGAGGAAGAGAAGGAGAGAGCCAGACAGACAGACTCAGATAGACTAACTGGTCATTGAAAGCAGGAAGGGGTTTTAGGAGCAAGGCCTGAACTGTTTATGAAAATGAGTTCTTTTCAGGCCTCTGTGACATATTTACTCAATGACCTTGCAAAAATCAACTCAGTTCCAAACTTAGTTTTCCCATCTATAAAATGGGATAATGTATTTGCCTTTCTTTCCCAAATTCACAGTGTTCTTGTGAGGACTGATTAAATAGTACATTGAGGTGCTTCAAATACCCTTAGATTAACTTCTGTTTATCTATGTGAAGTTCCTGTATATTGTTGGTGCTGAATAAATATTAAATCACATACAGGCACTGAGGTCATTCAGGGGATAACGACTTCCTGTTCTTTGAGGAAGAGCTTTAATTTCATCTTACTAAATATAGCCTATCCATCCAAAATATCACTCAGCCCTGTTGTTGTTGTTCAATTGTTTCTGCAGTGTCGGACTCTTTGTGACCCCATTTGGGATTTTGTGGCAAAGTCATTGGAGTAGTTTGCCATTTCCTTCTCCAGCTCATTTTACAGATGAGCAAACTGAGGAAAACGAGGTTAAGTGACTTGCCCAGGATCGCACAGCTAGTAAGTGTCTGAGGCCAGATTTGAACTCATGAAGATGAGTCTTCTTGACACTTAGCTGTCCAACATTGTCTTCTTTTGTTCCTCCCCCCCCACACACACACACTCATCCTCTTCTCTAAGTATGGAAATAGAAATGGAGGGAAGGAAAGGAGATAATGAGAAAGCTTGGTCCAAAACTGGAGAGAGGATAGAGAGGAAGCAGAGATCAGTTCTGGTTTTTCCCCACTACCATGGAAACTTGAGTCCTAATTATTGCTTTTAAAACAAAACAAATGACAAAACCTTTCCCTTGATCCAATCCTCAAAAGCCAGGTTTCCATCTGCCTCTTCCCTTTCACTAACAAGCTTCTTAAAAAAAAGGAGTCTATACATGGTACCTTGATTTCTCATCATACATAAAATTCTCCACTCCTTGGAATCTGAATTTCCTCACTGTACTAAAACAGCTTTCCTTAAGGTCACCACAGGCCTCCTAATTACCAGAAGTCTTTTCACAAATTTGTCTTTCTTAATCCTTAACAATGGAATTTTATGACATTCCCAAACTCACACTTTGATACTCTGTCCCCTTGGCTTCTGTGATGCTCATCTATTCATTCAACTCTCCAATCTTTGACAACTGTTCCTTAGTTTTTCTTCATGGATTCTGCTTCCTCTTATCCCTCAAGTCTGAGAGTCCTTCAGGATTGTGTCCTCAACCTTCTTCTCTCCTTTCTATACAATGCCCCCTTAACAATTTCACCCAGTTTCTTCAATCATGACCTTTTTGCAAATAACACTAAAATCTATATCCCCATTCTGATCTATTACTGTATTCTCAACTGTCTGCTGGACCTCTACATGTAAATGTTTTCATAGTGTCTCAAACAATGTCCAAAGTGGAATCCATTTTCTTCCTCCCAAAGTCTACCATCTCTCTTAACTTTCTCAGTTGTATCGATCCCACCACCTTTGCAGTTACCAAAGTTGAAGCCTTCACATCAATTTTAGCTCTTCTCTTTCACTCACCTTCTCACATACAATCAGGTGCAAATTTCTGTCAACTCTTCCTCAGCCCTGTTTCTCACATGCGTCTCTCACTTTGCTCTATGACAGCCATACCGCTGGTTCAGTTATTTACTACCTATCACTCGAATCATTTGTTGTAAAAGTCTCCTAAGCAATTTCTTTGTTTTCAGTATCTGTCCTCCCTAATCCATCTTTCATAGCAAATTTTCATATTCCAAAATCCAAATCCAATTTTCAAAAACTTTGCATTGCCAAAATAATCTTCCTAATGTATAGGCCTGATGATATAATTTCTCTGTTATAAGAGACTTTCAGTAGCTCCACATTTCTTGCATGATAGTATACAAAATCCTGGGCCTGATTTTCAATCCTTTCCCTAATGTTGCTGCATTCTGCCTTTTCAGCCTTATTTCATACTCCACTTCATGTCATCCAGCCAAATCTTTCAGTAAGCATGTATGTTGGGGCAGTGAACCAAAGGTGTTGGTCAACTCCCTACACGCTCTATAGCCAACCAGGCTGCCAGCTGCTTCCTGATGTCATTTTTCCTTGCAGATGCTTCTCTATACCTGGCTATACCCTTCTCTATACCAAGGGCCAAGTTAAGAACAATCAGTAACTTGAAGCTTTCTCTGTTCTGTCCAGCTAAAAGTGAGCTCTCCATTCTGAATCTTTCATCCCCTTTCTATTTTATATCTCATGTAGCCATCTCATTCCAAATTGTATTACAGGTGGTGTAATTCACTATTATAGTTAATTGTGCATATGACTTAGTCAACTATTAGATTTTAAATTCTTTGAGGCTTATTTCTTATCCTGTTTCTATTCACCTAGCACAATGTTCTATACACCGAAGGTGCTTAATACATGTTTAGAATTGAAGTGAAGGAAGAATGTGTCCTATGAAGAATATCATTTGACTGAATAAAACATAATGGATGCATTGGTAGTGGAGGGAATTCATACCAAAAGTCTCTATTACTGCTTATAGCAATTTTTAAAAATATATTTACTTATCTCATTAAATAATTTTCAATTACATGTAAAAAATTAACAATCATTTAAAAAAATTTAGTTCCAAATCCTCTGCCTCCCTCCTATCCCTTTACCTTCCTTGAGAAGGCAAGCAATTTGACTAAAATTACATACATGACATCATGCAAAACATTTCCATATTAGCCATGCTACAAAAGAAAACAAAAACAAAATAAAACAATAAAGATAAAGATAGTCAAAAGAAGTACACTTCAATCTACATTCAGAGTTCATCAATTATTTCTTTGGAGGTAAATGACATTTTTTTCATCATGGGTCTTCTGGAATTGTCTTGGATCATTGCCTTGATTGGAGTATCTAAGTCTTTCATAATTGATCATCCTTACAAAACTGCAATTACTATGTACAATGTTCTCTTGGTTCTGCTAACTTCACTTTGCATGAGTTCATATAAGTCTTCTTAGATTTTTCTGAAACCCTCCTGCTTACCATTTCTTATGGCACAGCAGTTATTTCATCATGATCATATACCATAACTTGTTCAGCCATTCTCCAATTTATGGGTGTCACTTCTACTTCCAATTCTTTGCCACCACAAAAAGAGCTACTATAGATATTCTATACAAATAGAATACAAATCCTTTTTTCCCTTTTCTTTGATCCCCTTTGGATACAACCTAGTACTGGTATTGCTGGATCAAAAGGCATGCACAGTTCTATGGCCCTTTGGTCGTAGTCCAAATTATTCTCCAGAATGGCTGGAGTTGTTCACAATTCCACCAACAGTGCATTCGTGTCCCAATTTTTCCACATCCCCTCTAACATTAGTCATTTGCATTTTTTTCATTTTCCTTTTAAGAAGAAAAACATTGATACATCCATGTAGGGTCTTTTAAAATAAAAACTTATTAATACAGATAATATCAAATAAATAGGCCCAATTTCCTGTTTCAGAAACTACCCAGATAAAAAGAACCAGGTATTAAAACAGGTGACTATATTGAGATGTGATTCAATCATTTTAAATATATTTATTTTCTCTCCTTAACAAACAGCTTTGATGATAAACCCTTTCTTCTCTTCAACAGGGTCAACTATTCTACTCATCAAGTTGTCTCTGGCAGATAATCTAAAATAGGGGACTTTGAGATTTAATAATAACTAGCAATTACATCCCACTTAAAAGTTGGCCAATTCTTTTACATAGGTTATGTTGTTTGTGCTTACAAATGCTCTGTGCGATCGGTACAACAGGTATGATTATCCCAATTTTACAGATGAGGAAACAGACTTAAAGAGCTCAATGGCTTGTGAATTGTGACCAAGTGACACCCTAACATCACCAGTGGTATGGGAACCCAGATCTTCCTCACTCTGAGCCGACTCTATTTATTATACCATGCCATCTCTCCAGTGCTACTATCAGAGGAATTCTGGGTGTGATAAGTAGTTATTTGAAAAGTCTGTAGGGAGAGTACAAATGCATTGGATGCTGGTGAGGAGTAGCACTCAGGAAAGAGGGAATGCTATTGTCTAATGCCTCGTGATGGAGCTTTGGGTACTGGAAGCAAAGATAGATTATAGATGAATATGTATATACATATACATACATAAGGAAGAATTTGGTGGCATATATTGTAGAGGGGATTAATATGTACAGGGTAGAGGAATGGATTAGGTGATGCCTAAAATCCCTTCCAACTCTGTGATTCTATAATCCTATAATTCTTAGTGGTACAAGCTTCCTCAGTGCATGTAAATAGGACTATATGTCTGTGCAGGGTACACCTGTTATTAGGTTATCTACAGTCAGAAAAAACAAAACATCACTGAAGAAGCTAGAGAAAAGCTTCACTTCTCTGTAGCAAGAAGGAAAACACAAAATGATGATAAGGTGTTGCTTCCTTAGAACCCTAGAGAAACGGGAACAAAATTAACAATCTTTTTGCAATAAATTTGGTTTGAATATTGTGCAAAAAGCTGAATGCAGGGTTAGGTACCAAGACACAGATGGGATATAATAGATCTGGGCAAGGTAGGACCAGGAAAGTGGAGCCATGCCACTAAATGAGACAAAAAGGAAGGAATTGTGCCATGATTTTCATGCTATTTGTCCTGTAAAAATCATGCATCCTAGTGGGTCAGACACTCAGACACTGAGCAAGAGACTAGGGAAGCCTTTGCCTCTCCATTACCCTGATTGATGGCTGCTGTGTGCAGCAAATAAAGCTATGTGCCAGGTTAATACTATACATATTAGGAAGAATTTGGGGTGTATGCCATTTTTATTATAGAATCATTTTTCCTGTATGCATACTTTCATTTTTCTTGCCTTTCAACTAGATTAAATACTGTAAATCACAGCTTTATTGATAGGAAAGGAGATATATTCATTACTTCTGGAAATATTATCTCTGTGAAAGAAACTTCCCTAATGAATGACAGAGAGAAGAATTTTCCAAGGCCAAATTGACTGACCATGGGAACAGACTGTGCACTCTGACCTAGTGGTGAAACTAAGTATGCCTGAGTCACAAAGGTTTTATTGGATAAATTATGACCGAAACTATCTTCAAAATGTAGTAGCAAAGAAGTCAGGTAACTTCAACAATTTCACTGGCCTAGGATTTTTACTACCCTACTCTTGTCTACTCTCTTGGTAATTTTGATGCACAATTCCCTCTCCTCCTTGCATTTATTCTCATACCTTCAATGAGATGGATAACAGGGAGGATTATAATCCCTATACAATATTTATTGATTATATACATATGCTCATGACTGTATTAGAAATTGTGAAGAAGATAAAGGAACCATTGGATATGAGTTCCTGATGTTCAAGTCTTCTGGCCTGAATAAATTACATTTTAGGGTATTGAAAATAATTTGTGGCTCTACTTGCTGAACCATTGTAAGTGATCATTTACCAATGGAGCGGATCAAAAGATGTGCCACTAGACTAGTGTATCAGCAAGACAATAATCACATCGGAGATAATTGTGAATATGCCTGTGTAGTTCTTATCACAAAATATAAGAGACTCTCCATATAGAAGGTAGAAGAAGCAAAACATTTATTCAGACACCAGAGGATCAAATCCCAAAACCAGTAAGTCCAATCCATCGTAGCCGCAAAGAAGATTATCACAGCAGAGAACAACTCCATCCCATAACCTTCGTCCCTGCTGGGGCCTTCCCACAAACACTCACAAATCCTGGCTCACTCCTTGCCTGTGTCCTCTTCCCACAGTTCTAAATCGCTCTGAGCATTTCCTGCTCTATGCTTCTACTCGTTCAGTAAGCTCTTCCCATCACATGTGACTTAGGCTTCCTGTGATATAAGCAGGTCACATGGGCCTATTAATGGATGGGAAAGATCTTCAAATTTACATTACCATTACAACTGGAAACAGAACAATATTATGATTTCAAAAAGAAGATGAGAATCTCAAATTAGAGGCTAACAATCTTACTGTTGATTCCTGGTAAAATTTTGTTAGAGATTATTGAAGACAATCTGTGAGCCTCAAGAAAAAGGAAGGGGACAGCTAAGTGGCACAGTGGATAGAGCATCGCTCCTGGAGTCAAGAAGGTCTGAGTTAAAATTCAGCCGCTGACACTTACTAGCAGTGTGACCCTGGGTAAGTCACTTAACTCTGCTTGCCTCATTTTCTTCATCTGTAAAATGAACTGGAGAAGGAAATGGCAAACCATTCCAGTATTT
The DNA here is from genome assembly GCF_011100635.1 of Trichosurus vulpecula. Classification (NCBI taxonomy): domain Eukaryota; kingdom Metazoa; phylum Chordata; class Mammalia; order Diprotodontia; family Phalangeridae; genus Trichosurus; species Trichosurus vulpecula. Next base: position 342,874,275 of record NC_050574.1, on the reverse strand, counting down.
TTGCCAAGAAAACCCAAAATAGCATCAAAGAGTTATGCATAACTGAAACAATTGAACAACAACACAAAGGCAAAGGAATATGTAATCTGTAAAAGTCAGAATGGTGTCATTAAGACTGCATCATGCCAGCATAACATTATTTCCTTTTTTGACAAAGCTCATAGTTAGAGAGATGAAAAGGGCTTCATAGACCACCTCATCAACCGCTACATTTTACAAATCAGGAAAAAGTCTAACAAATGAAATGACTCGTCCCAGGGGCAGACTATTAAGAGGCAGAGCCAGGATTTGGAAAACAGGTCCTGGTTCACCCAAGTACTAGCGTCCACCCTCACAAACTATCTTGTGTTGAACTACTTTGTATAGATTTGAATTTCTTCACATTATGTTTGTGGGATGCATGTTTATATGCACTTGTCTCCTCAACTGGAATATAAGTTAATTGGGAGTAGGGACTGTTTCATTCTTTGAATTTATATCTTCAGCATCTAGCACAATGCCTGGCACTCAGTAATTGCCAGATAAATATTTTATTGATTGATTAAAAGCCTGTTTCCTTTCCACCATAATGGATTGGATAGATATATCAAATCAGGGTAACGTGGCAGGCAAAAATAGCTGGACTGCAACAAGGCATTTATTAGTCTCTTCCAATATCTTTGTGAAAAATATGGAGAGATATGGCCTGGTTGATAGTGTGACTCAATAGATATGGAATGTGTTGAATGATGAAGAAAATGTTTTCCATCTGGAGGGAAATCCCTAGTGGAGTGTCCCAGTTATTTGTCCTTGGATAGCTTAGGTTCAATATTTTTATTATGAGGCAGCTAAAGTAACACAATGGATAGAATGTAGGATGTAGAGGCAGGAAGAACAAATTCAAATCCTGCTTCGGAAACTGGCCAACTGTGTGACTCTGGTCAAGTCACTTAACTTTTCTGTCTCAGTTTTCTGATATGTAAAAGGGGGAGAATAATAGTCCCCAGCTCCTAGGGTTGTTGTAAGGATGAAATGAGTTAACATCTAACGTCCGTTGCAAATCTTAAAGGAGTATACAGATGTTATCATCATCATCATCATCATCACCATTACTGGGATGAAGGCATAGATGGCAGGCTTATAAAATGTGTGGGTAACATGAAGCTAAGAAAGATAGCTCATAGGTTGGGTGACATGACCTACCTACATCACAGGGTCATTTTGAGGAGTGAGGAAAGCAATACTTACCTTGCAGATTTATTGTGAGGAATGTACTTTACAAACTAAAATGTGTTACCAAGCTATGATTAATTTTATGGGAAGATTGAAATCCCAAATGTCCTCATCAAAGATCTGGAATTATCAAGATGAATTCTAATAGGGATGAATATATATTCTTGTGCATATTAAAATCATCAATAGCGTTTGGATCAGAGACAACATAACCAGAATATAGTTTATATGAAAAAGACCTAGGATATTCAATAGAAAGCAAACTCAATTCAAATCAACATTGCAGTAAGGTAGTCAAAATGCAGATGTGATCTTAGGCCTGGTAGCATCCAAAAGCTGCCATACTTTGCCCTTATCATGCCACTTCTGTTTTATGGGGCCCACTTTTGTTCATCATACTTTGGAAGAAATTTTGGTAAGCCAGTGGGCATTTTCTGAGGAAGGCAAAGAGGATGGTGAGGAGAACCGGAATAATACCATGTTCAAGGAAATATAAGGGGTCCTGATTTTCCTCCTGTATCTAAAGTTTTGTCATCTCTCCATCAACAGCATTGACAAAGCACTTAGTAGGTGCAAAAAGCCACTGTGCGAACCACTGGAAATAAAATAATCTAGTTCATAGGATCACAGATTTAGAGATGGGCAGCTAGGGGGCACAGTGGACAGAACAAGGGGCTTGAGTCAGGAAGACTTGAGTTCAAGCCTGGCCTTAGTCACTTACTAGCTGTGTGATCCTGAATGGGAATCCAGACAGTTGAGTAATTCAGCTTGTCTTCTCCCTCTCTCTCCCTCTCTCTCTCTCCTTTCCTGCCCCCTCCTTCTCTCCAAAGGAAGGTAAATTTTGATGGCTCACAGCTGCCTGGTTAACTTGGAATTTACTGGCTAGATTTCTTTCTCTAAGACCAAACCTTAAACCCAATTCGCTCTGGAGCTCATAGATTAGACAACAATAGGTCCCTGCCAAAGCACCACTTAATGGCTATTTTTGGGCCCTCCTGGCTCAGACTGAATGTAAAAAGTAACTGTTTTTCTTTTGGCCAGCAACCCTGAGGGTCTTTCCCTCCCAGTTTAATTTTTTTTATTAAAGGGGCCATCCCTTGACTCACTTCTTAAAGAGGCCTATTCACTGAATAAGCATTACCTCACACCAAGTGAGAACCTGAAAAGACCTTACTTAGCCTGAAAGCACGAGGGTCTCCCATTGCATCCTGGGTCATCTCCAGGCATGCTGATGAATATCTGGTCACTGGACCCAATGGCTCGAGAGGAGAAAATGAGGCTGGTGACCTTGCACAGCCCTCTCTCACTTAAATCAAAGTCAACACCGAGTTGTGTCATCTTTTCCCTGATGTCATGGTCCTCTTCAAGAACGAAGGACAAACACAAAAGTGACCCTGGGCAAGTCACTTATCCCTAGTTGCATCAGTTTCCTCATCTGTAAAATCAGCTGGAGAAGGAAATGGCAAACCACTCCTGTATCTTTCCCAAGAAAACTCCAAATGGGGTCATGAAGAGTCAGACATGACTGAAATGACAGAACAACAAAAGATTTAGAGATGGAAGAGACATCATAGGTAAACTAGTTCAATCATCTTATTTGCATATGAGGATGCTGAGGTCCAAGGAGGTTAAACGATCCTCCAAGGGGATACAGGTAGTAAGTGTCGGAAGCAAGATTTAAACCCTGGTCTTCTGACTCCAGAATTGATACTCTCCATTGCCTACACCAAGACCAGCACACAATGATCTTAAATACATACAACATTAGACTTAAAGACTATATGTAACATAGGGTAAATCACAACTCCTCAGCCTCAGTTTTGACATCTGTTAATATTGGGAGAATAATACCCACAGTACCTAACACATAATACTGTTCTGAGGTTCAAATGGGATAATGTATGCTTAGTGATTTATAAACTTTAATGTGCTACATAAATATCAATTATTATTCTAATATATAGTCTAAGCTCTTATTGCACTTGCTATCTTAACCCCATATCTGATACATAATCATGTACTGCTTTATCCTGTTACTTACATTTTCATTCTGCAGTAGTGGTCTCTCCCAAATCAGAAATCAAAGATTTCTAAAATTTCTGGGAGCACGGGTACTTCCTTCTGTAGCTGGAACAGTCCACATTCCAATGACCACATAGAACAAAAACTCCTCACTGGTGATTGACAGTGAGTTTAATGCCTTAAACTAAAGAGTTATTCATTGCAATCCTTGAGCTATTCCATTTGCCACTAAAACTCTTGGATTTGGCTTAGCAGCAGCTAAGTTTCTAACAGAAGAAGCTAATATAGGGAACTTATACAACTTATACATAGGGAACAGCCCAAAGTACACTCCACAGATGGGTTGTGGTCTGCATGCACCTTCGCCTCCCCATTCGCCATATAGAGATTCAGGTCACACAGCCAAGGGTGTCTTTGACCCTCTGATTCCCATTCCATTGAATAGCAAACCACATGCATATGGAGCTTCAGAACATACCCAATTTTTATTTTAGGTTCCTAGGATCAGAGATGACCTGGTCCTCATGAACTCTCTGTAACTCATTCTCGCACAATAAAATATACCCTCCCTTCCCTATCCCACATATCTATCTGCACTCTCCTTTGAAATTGAGTCTTTGGATCTAACCAGATTCCATTAGGTCTTGGAGTAAGGCTGCTTCTTCAGAAGCAGGTCAAGGCAGACATCAATTGTTAATGTGGCCTCCAATTGCTTCCCAAAAGACACTTGACTTTGGAAACAGAGGAACTAGGTTCAATCCACACTTCACGCTGCTGATTACATTTGTGGTCCTGAGCAAGTCACTTAACTTCCTTCACTCCCAATTTCGTGAGGGGACTAGATCTGAAGGCTTCTGAAGTCTCTTCCAAACCTAGATCTATGATCCCACTATTAAATGGCCTTGTAAGTATCTTTTAGCGCCAAAAAAAATCACATGAACATGTGAATCAAAAGCATTGTTTTTCCCCTCCTCCCTCCACTCAGACAAACTTGCCTCAGACTTTGAAGGGTTGTCTAGATGAGACATGAAGATGAGAGATGACTTTGGTATAGACTCTCAGGCCTAGCATAGTTTATTCCATATTTACAGCACCATTCTATGACAATAACCGTTATCTTTGTGGCTAAAACAGAAGGAAACCAAGGTTTCATTTTCCTGGGCATCCACGGGGACATGTTAAATGTTTTGTTGGACAGGGGCAAGACTTCCTGTATCATTACATTTTAATAAATCCCATGATTATGTTGTTATCTATAGATGTTCTTTTTCTGGGTCCATTTAGATGTGGCCCTCTCGGGATTGTTTTTAGGTTTCACTAATGGATGACCCAGGGCTTAGTCATTGAAGTTCTGCCTTACGCATTTCTATCTCTGATTTTTTTCTTATTTCAAAACCTTGCTGTTGTTTCTTTTTTCCTTTTGAACTTCCCAACCTACTTCAAAAATACTACAAAAAAATTCCACATTATACAACAGATACGTCATTTGACTACACAGAAAATGCTATACAACTGTGTGTTTCTTTCACCATAAATACAGCTGAGGCTACGATGGGGTAATTGGCTAAATGCCTGTCAGCTTAATAACAGAGAGAGTCCGGGTTTACACCCTGAGAGGTGCAGTCTATAAATTTCAGCAGTTGTACTTTGCAAACAAATGAAAGCATTTCCACAAAAAGAGAGAACCAGAGATCTAGGGAAACACAAAAAGAAAGGGAGAAAAATAAAGGGATTTGGAGGGTGGTAAAGGAGGGGGTAGCGGGAGGTGGGAAAAAAAAGCTTTTTTTCCCCATTCAGTGCCATGGAAGCTGCTTGCCAACAGATTTCAGATTTCAGATTTGGTATTGGAGGGGTTTGTTTGCATTGTTAGGAATAGAAAGCAGGAAATCTGAGTACCCTGCCTCAATTCTGCTCCTTGTGTAAACTGGTGGGTGTTGAAAAGCAAAGCCCAGATGGGAGAGATAGGGGGAGAAAAAAATAAAACAGGAAAGGAAAGAGAAGTGGAGGAGGGAAGAGGAACATAAAAGAATTATGGAAATACAATTGCCAGGAGGGGTAACAAGAAAATAGAAAACTTTTCTTTCATTACCTTCTGCCCCTAATACCCTTGTTCCCACAAAGTCAGTCCTCAGGACCTTAGATCAGGTTTTTAATGGGAATTTATAAGAGTGAACTATCTTTTGCTTCAGTCTGTGAATTAAATTGGCAGTTGTGATAGCAAACAGTTGTACAGAAAAAAGGGAGGAAGACACTGATTTTAATCTGCATCATTATCATTAAATAGCATTAATTAGGTACCCACCTGCTTATGGAACTGTGTTAAAACCCTGGGCAATAGAGGTCTACATAGATAACATCCTTCCCCTGTTTTGGAGAGATCACTGACAGAAACAACAAGTATATGAAGGAAAATCAAAATGTTCATATTCTAAGCTGTGTAAGTCCACTCCTGCCCGGAATGAATTGAGAGAAAATGCTGGGGGTAGCAGTGGAGTAGAGTAATGGTGGTGGTGATGGTGGTGAATTTTTACCATTAATTTGAGGGAAAAGTTGATGAACTGCATGAGGGAAAACTTTAAAACCTTTGCTAGATCCTACCACTCCTTCAAATCACGCTTTTATATCTTTTCTCCCTTTTTCATTTTTTAAAATAATTTCATTTTTCTATGTCTCCCTTTCTTAGCCAAATTATTAGAAAGCTTCCCATACTCATGGCCTCCATTTCTCTTCTTACTGCTGAACCCTTTGCAATCTGGATTCTGACCTACCAATTCAACTGAAATTTCCCAGTCTAAAGTTATCAATGATATCTTCAACTGTCGAGTCAGATGATTTTTTTTCTCAGTCCGTCCTTCATCCTTCATTCATTTGCTTCATTTGACATTGATGATCATACTCTCTTCTTGTATACTCTCGCCTTTCTAAGTTTTCATGAGAGTATCTCTTTTGGTTCTACTCTTGCCTATCCACTCCTACGTCTCCTTTGTTGGTTCATCATCAATTTCAAGACCGTAACTGTGCATGTTCCTCAAAGTTTGGTCTGGATTCTTTTTTTCCCCCTACACTCTCTTTTTCTCTTAGTTGTATCATTAGCTTTCCTGGATTTAATTATAATCTTGATGAAGATGACTCTCAGATCTTTATATCTAGCCCCATTCTCCACCTTGAGCTTCCCACATTTCCAAATGCCTACAGACACCTACAAGTCAACATATACAAAGCAGAACTTGCTCTCTTCCCCACAAAACTCAACCCCTTTTCCAAACTTCCTTATTTTTGATGAAAGCAGAACCATTATTCCAGTTTCCTAGGTTCATAACCTTGGTAATATTAACTACTCATTCTCACTAATCCCCAAATATTGAATCAGTTGTTCTCTCCACAACAGCTCCCATAGCTGACCAATGTTCTCTCTACTCACATAGCCACCATCTCACTTCAGGTCCTCATCACCTCTTACCTTGACTGTTGCAGCAGTCCCTTATTTTGTTTCTCTCTACACTGCTGCCAAATTGACTTTTTTTGGTTTTTTGGCAGGGCAATTGGGGTTAAGTGACTTGCCCAAAGTCACACAGTTAGTACACATGTCAAGTGTCTGAGGCTACATTTGAACTCAGGTCCTCCTGACTCCAGGGCAGGTGCTCTACTCACTTCGCCACCTAGCTGCCCCAAAATTGACTTTTCTTAACAACAGACAGACCTGATCACTCAGTAATCTCCAGCAGCTCCCTATTTCTTATAGGCAAAAAACAGAAACTCTTCTATGTAGCTTGTGAAATTCTTCAGAACCTAGTCCCAGTCTATCTTCTGAGATTCAATGTATAAATGAATGAACTCACTTTTCTGCACTCTGCAATAAAATCAAACTGGGCATTCTGTTTCTCACCTACAATTCTCCATCCTCTGTTTCCCTGGCTTTGTACTGTCTATCTCTGACATCTGGAATGCATCTTATCTTCACCACACAGAGGAATTCAGCTCTTCCCCAAGATACAGCTCAAGCACCACTTTCAAAATTTTCTTTTATAATCCTCCAACTGATAGTAACCTCACTCCCAAGCTACCTAGCATTTAACTACTTTGCATTTATTCTCCTTATGTGTATTCTTTAGATACATATACAGAGAAGAAGGAGGCACAGGAGAAGGAAGAGAAGAAGAAGGAGTAGGAGGAGGAGGAGGAAGAGAAGGAGGAGAAAGAGGAGGAGGAGGAGGAGGAGAAGGAGAGGAAGAAAAAGAAGAAGAGTTGGAGGAGGAGGAGGACAATGATGATGACAACAGTTTTCGAACTAAAAGTTTATGAGCTTGAAATTGATTCTTGGAGAAATTATAGAATGCATCATGAAGAAGATAGTAAATATCTTAAAACTGAATCAATGATTGGAAAGAGCCAGCCTAGACTCATCAAGTACAGGTCATGTCACACTAAGTTTATTCTCCTTTTTCAGGTTAACCAAACCAATAAAGGGAATACTGTGATATGGTTTACCTAGATATTGGCAAAACATTTGATAATGTACCTCATATTATTCTTATGGAAAACAGGTAGAATGATCAGGAATTCTTAATCTTGGCTTTAGGGATACTTAAAAATATTTAGATAGCCATATTTCAATATGATTTTGTTTCCTGGGTAATATTATATATTTTATTTCATGTATTTAAAAATATTATTCTGAGAATTGGTCCATAAGCTTTACCATACTACCCAAAGGAGTATATGACACAAAACATATAAGGAATCCATGAATTAAAGGATATTATAAATTCAGAGAAGTCATTAAGTTAATGATTTAATGATAACTTGTTGAAATCTCTCTAGGGAAATGCCTCTGGGAGACATTGGCCCTGAATGGCTTCACATTTGTATCCACGACTTAGAAAAAGATATGTTCATGACATTTGCAGATGACAAAAAGTAGAAAAAAATAGTCAAATAGTCTGATAGAGTCAGGATCCCCCCAAAAACACTAACAGACTAAAAAACTGGGAGTCTAACAAGATGCGATTGAATAGGATAAATGTAAAGTCTTATACTTGGGTTCAAATAATCAACTTTCTAAGTATAGGATTGTGTTTTAGTGTATTCTTAAGTTCATTATGAGTCATCAGTGTGCTATGGCAACCAAAAAAAGGCAAAATGATTTTGCTGTTTTGTGAATTATAGCTTCTAGAAATGAAGAGGTTAAAGCTTTGCTAATATTATTGTGAAAATGATGCTACTGAACCAGAGAAATAAATCCATGTTTCTTATAATTTCAATAATCCCAGAAGTACTAAACAGTTTTTCTGCATTATGATATTTACTATAAGAATGAGAAAAAAAATCAAATGTATAGTTTTCCTGGAAAAGCAAAAGCATATGTAAGGATATAAAAATGGATAGACAACATCTGGAAAAATATATTCAGTTCTGAGTACCACAATTTAAGGAAGAAATTCATAGTCTAGGAGAGTATCTAGAGGATGGCAAATAAGTTGGTAAAGGGTCTTGAGTAGAGGAATGGTTATAGGAATTGAGAATATTTATTCTGGAGAAGAGAAGATTCATAGTTAACATGAGCTATGTTCAAGAATTTGAAGGATTGCCACATAGTAGAGGGATTGGCCCCGGAAAGTATTACCAGAAGGGATGGGTCCAGATGCTAAGAGGTAAATTTAAGCCCTATGTCAAAAGGAAAAAGAAATAAAACTTAAAATAAAAGCTGCTCCAAAGGGGATGGGGGCTGCATCAGGAGACAAAAGATCTACCAGCATTGAAAATCTACAAGCAGAACCCAAGTGACCACATGTCAGGTACATTACAGTGTTAAGTTTGGAGTGCATGAGATGATGATTCTGGTTCCTTTCAACTCTAAAATTCTGCTATTTTGTGAGACTCTGTCTAGTACAATGTACCTGAATTCTTGGAATCACTAAATCTGCCTTCTGATTTTTCTTTTCTTTCAGATGGTGAGTATTTGGACTCGGGAGCAAGGACAACATAACAAGTAATTATAATTAATATTTATAGCTCATTTTCCTCATAAAGTAGAGGCTTGTTGTAGACTCTCACTGGTCATTGTATGCTGTTAGGGGTTTGATATCCCTGAGAGTTAGTCTTGTCTTATCAGAGATAGCAACATGTTAGTATGTAATGATTAGAATTGATGAACACACTTATGATCAAGACACAATGATCACATACCACTTTGTACCTCATTTATGTTCTTAAATAATTTGGTTTTATCTTAATGAATGTGTTAGAGATCTTACTAGATTGTAAGTTTCTGGTAAGCAGAGAACAGGTCTTACCTGACATTTGTCTCTCTTCCATTTTTTACCATAGTGTTCTGCACACAATAGCAGCTTAATAAATGTTTGTTAAACTAAGACTCTTCCTTTACTTGCTCCAGGAAAGGAATATAATGAATATGGATCTGTGACAATAGAGAAGTTAATTTTGGTAAATAACTGTACATACAGGCAGTATAAAGGGAAGTGTAGAAAGTGTCTTGACTCAGAGCTAAGAGTATATGATATAATCCCCATGGTAATCAGGAAGTGGAGTAGAGGAGAATTTTTTTTTGGGGGGGTCAAAGTTCTAAATCATTTGACTGACACAGAATTGAAACACATATTTAGTGGTGCCCTGTAAACAGAGTGAGAGGTAGGACTGAATTAAAGGAAAGAGGTTGAGGAAAAGGAAATTATTGTGGATGTAGAGATGACAAGTGAAATGGGGAGATGATGGAGGTAACATTTCTAAGGCTATATTTAAATAAAATAACCAAATTCAATCATGACCAAAGGTTCTAATTTCATCTGACCAAACTGTTTCTTCTGTATAAGGTGATTGCTACGGTAATCATAATTTCCATGTTCTGTACTTCCATCCTAATGATGCCAAGTAGAAAGGACAGAAGAATTAGATCTAATTGGAACTTTGGACTACGATCAAATGCTATTTTACGATACGGATGTAGTCTAGGAGCATAGGCATAAACAGATGACAATCAAGGTCCTACTGCTGAGTCCTGGTAAAGTTACTACTGAAATTGCCTCTAAAGCATGGGTTCTAACTTATTCGTGTTATGGTTCCCTTTGGCAGTCTGATGAAGCCTGTGGACATAGCCTTAGGATAATGCTATTAAAGAATAAAATAAAATTCACAAGATTACAATGGAAACACCTATTGAAAAATATCTAAAGAATTTTACATTAATTCTAGTAGCTTCTTGACTTGTCTTTCATAATCTGTCTTGACGGTAGTCATATTTGTGCCAGGTAAAATTGAGGCAGCATTCTTCTCAAAGAGATGGCTGGCTTTTTGCCTTTGCAAGATGTAGGATGAGAAAGACAATTGTTTCATCCATTGTGTGTTGGAAGGAAAAAGCTGAATTGGAAATAGTGGGGTTTCTTGTTAGGATTCTCTCCTTAGTAAATAGTTAAGGAAAAACACACACACACAAGTTTAAAGACCCCCAAATAAAGAATTTCTGCCTTAAAACTTAATCAGAACTATGAGAAAATGCCCATTAAAAAGATTATAGTCAATTGTGGTGAGAAAAGTGTGACCAAGCATATCAAAGGCTGTGGAGAAGTAGAGAAAGAACAGCATAAAGATTATGACAAGTGGTACAGCAACTGGGGAATGTGGAGCTAAGGAGTAGAAATGAGAAACATGTATCATAGAGTTGAAAGGTGAGAAAGAAGGCTTCTTGTCCAATCTTACTCCATGTAGACTGGAACATATCACAAACATATAACAAGATAACAGATGAATGTTTGGCTAATCCGATGAATAATTTTCATCAAAAAACCCCCAAAAGCAAAAAAAAACACACAAAAATGCCTCACACATCTCTTCTTAGTTTTCAATAATGATGTGGAAGCAAAAGTTTACAAATGCCAAAAAATAGTAAGAACTAAATTTCCTTGCAAATTATTCTCCACCACTTTACAAGAGCTATTTCAAGTACCATAATGGGCAATTAAAAGTAAAGGACACTTTATATTCAATACTTTTCTTAGTATTGAATAGTTTCTTGTATAATAGTCACTGGGACACTAATCCAAATAAAAGAAGAAAGGCATTTTGTGATGCTTCTCAAAAATTGTATCTTTACACACTTAATAATCTAGAAATTTTTTTTGCGATGACATCCCTCACTGCCATTATTAGCAGGCATTCACATTGTGTGCTTTAGATTTTGTATACACACACATATACACACACACACATATATATATATATATGAAATAGCTATGCATTCTTCATGTGCACATGATTTCACATATATATATATATATAGATAGAGATATATATAGATATAGAGAAATTCATTCACAGGCACCAAGAGGAATAAGGAAAGGATGAAAAACAAACCCTTCTGCACAAATATATTAATGCAATATGGATGAAATAAGCTTATGACACAAATTATTTATAGCACATGGTTGTTTCTGTATGATCACATACACTTATTTTCAGTAAAACTAGACATTTGAGTTTTGTCTCATCCTTGTAGCAAATATTGTAACATTTAGCTGAAAATCTGTTTTGCCCTTCTGGGATTATGACAACTATAAGAAATGAGGATTTCCTCTTTCATTTAATCACATCATCTTTAGAAAAATAACACCCTGGATTCATATCTTTCCTCTGAAGTGTCTGAACAGTATTCATAGAGTCACAGAATGTTAGAGCTAGAGGGGACCTCAGAGATTATCTGGTCCAAATCCCTTATTTTGCATATGAGGGAACTCAGCACCAAAGTGGTAAAGGATTTGCCCAAGAAAACAGAGCAAACTGGTGGAAGAGCTGGGAATAGGACCTAGGTGTTCTTGCCTTGTTATTCCCAGCCTTATGCTCCTTCCATGATGCCCTGAAGTTTGTCTACTTTCTCATATATGTGTGTACTTATACACCTATCCCCATATATGTGTGTACATGTATTTTCATATATATAGATACAGACACATATATACACATGATAATAATGGCTGACATTTATACAACTCTTACTATACACCAGGCACCATGCTAAGCACTTCATAATCGTCATTTTATTTGAGCCTCACAACAATCTTGGGAGGTAAGTGTTATTATGATCCCCATTTTACAGATTAAGAAACTGAGGCAAGAAGAGGTTAAATGACTTTCTCAGGATCACATAGCTAGTAAGTATGTGAGGCCAGATTTGAACTCAGGTCCTACTGACTCCATGTCTGGCACTCTATCCACTGTGCCACCTAGTTGCCCATAACTATGTATGTGCCTGTGCATCTCATCAGCATTTCATCTCATTGCTATTCCATTAAAGTAGGAGAGTAAAGAATTATTTCAATTTCATAGGTGTAGAAAATGATATTAAATGCCTAAAGGTTACAATCATGGTATTACTCAGATTAAAACTCAGGTCTCCTGCTCTTCAGCCTAGGGTTCTGGCTCAGCTGGTGGTGACGGGACTTAGGTTGCTTGTCAACTTTGTGGTGAGTAGCTCATCCTACTTATTACAAAGACTTGGTGAGGTGAAGTGTCTTATGTGGTAGTCAATAAGAGAACTGAACTGAACTGAACTGAATAAAATTAGTGATTCAGTGAGGCTAGTGTGGCTCGTGGTTTAGGTACTAAAGAAGCCTGACCTATACCGTATTGGCATGAGGCACATGTTAAAAAACATAGATTCAAGAATGCATAAAGCAATGGATTTCTCTAACTCCTTTTTTTCCTGCATGTAAATATCTGGTTTAAAATTTTTATATAGCTTACAGCTTGTATCATTTTCATTTTTTTTCCTCATAAGTTACTTGACAAGGTTGGGTAGGAGACAGTAGACATAAATTTAAACTCTACTCTGAAGACGACACTGCACAATGAGCTTCCTTACCCTTCATCAAATAAAAACAGAACAAAACAAAACAAAAATAGATGGGGACACAAAACATTGCCCTAGGAGTAAGAAGATTGAGGTTATATCCTCCTTACCCCACAGAATTGTTGTAAGACTTTACAGAATGTACAGAGTTGCTGTTTGAAATCTGTTTGTTGAATAGATGAATGAATGCATATGTGGGGATATTTTAATTTTTTGAAAATTTAATGTTCTAAATATCTCTAAAATATTATTACATATTTGAAGTTGTTATTAGTGTTAACTTGTAGACTTTGATTAAGAAATTATATACCCAGAACTAATTTGCCATTCTCGGAATTTGATTTACATATATGTCCTCCCCTGGTTTGTCATAGATTTAGAGCTGGAACATACCCTAGAGTCCATCTAGTCCAACCTACTTATTTTACAGATGAAGAAATAAGGCCCAGAAAGATTAAATGATAAAGTTGGAGGCATTTAGGGTCTCAATTCTGATACTTTCACTGGCTATCCCCATGCCTGGAATTATCTCCCTCCTCATCTCCACCTCTTGGCATCCCTAGCTTCCTTCAAGTCCCAAATGAAATATCACATTCTACAAGAAGTCTTTACCAATCCCCTTTAATTCTAGTGCCTTTCCATTGATGATTATCTCCAATTTATCCTGAATATAGCTTGTTTGTACACAGTTGTCTTCATATACTCTCCCATGTTACACTGTGGGCTCCTTGAAAGCAAGGAATTTCTTTTACCTTTTTTTGTATCCCCAGCCCTTAGCATAGTTCCTGGCACATAGTTTTTGGTAATATGCTCACTGATTGACTATTGCCTGACTACCCAGGGTCACATGGCTAATAAGTGTTTGACCTTGGATTGGAATCTGTCTTCTACAGAAAGGAAGGAAGCAAGCAAGTAATGAAGGAAGGTAAGGAAGGGATGAGGGATCCAAGAAAGAGTGGATGGGCCTTGGTTTGGGGTGTTTCTCTACTCCCTAAGTTTGGTCTTTCAACAAATCAAGGACTAGGATTAGTCAAGGTCCCTAAGTACTAAGACATGGCAGGCACAATGCAGACCCATAGCAAGAATACTTTCAAAGATTTGTTTTTATTAACACATATTTGCTGATGTCAGATAATTATTTCCCTGCCTTCTTGATTCCATTAGGTTGGGTTTATATCTTCCCTTGTCCTTCTTTTAGCTATTTCTGAGTATGGTGTTCAAAATAACAGTACCAATACACACCTCCCTGGTCACTACTCTATTCTATATATTACATTCTCTTATTAGAATGTAAGCTCCTTGAGGGCAAAGACTTTTTCTCATTTGTTCTTATATCACCTGAACTTAACACAGGGTCTGAAACATGAAAATAATGAATTTCCACCTCATTTATTTTGTATATGTGTTTGTATATGTTGCATATACTTTCAATATTCTTATTTATTCCCATGTTATCTCCTTTATTAGAATGTAAACTACTTAAAATAAGGACTGTTTCATTTTTTCCTTTCTACCTTTAGCACACAGAACAGCTCTAGAAATTTAATAAGAACTCAATAAATGTTTATTTATTAATCGATTGAAATATATAATTGCCACTAGGGGGAGAAAAAACATCCATCTCTTCTCTCACCCATTTATGATTTCTCTCTACTTCTATACACACATACAAATCCTGTCCTCTGATCCCCTAATCCCTATCACCCTTGTCTCCCTCTAACAAACACCTACCACTTTCTTAAAGCAATCAGAAATTCTGATCTTTTCAGAAAAAAAAACCTTAAAGCCTCTGTTACAGGATGATTTTGGTGTGTGGCAAGAGGTGGCAAACACACTGATTTCCATCTCTGCCAAGGGCTGCTGTTACGCCAAGGAAAAACATATGTTTCCTCTCATAGGGCAGCTCCAAGCCCTGCAGGTTTATTACAACACTGTGATGGGGCACAGGGGGTCTGTGCATGCCACTACAGCCAGCTAACTACACCATCTGGGATTCCTCCTATTCAATAAGATGTAGAGGACTACATGGCATACAGCAACATTGGTGGCCAGAATCATTTCCACAGCCATAGCAACAGCAGGGTTTACAATATCCTTGGCCAGTTCCTCAAAGGTCACTGGAGAGAGAAGCCCCACTTGGAATTCCTCACAAACTGTCCCCCATTCCACAATCATGCTAAGTCTGGTGGTCCCTGACTATACATCTCTCTAATCAGTGTTTCACAAACATTAAACTCCTTTTTTCCATTCTTTTGTATTAAAATCTCTAGCTCATCTCCTGATTCCCAAAGGGCCTTTTGGATTTCTTAGGCCTATACACATATCTGTCTATATCCAACAGTCACAAGACTAATTAATAGGCAGATTATCAGAGAAACCAGATGTCCAAGTAGTACCTGCAGTACTAGCATTATGATTCATTTCCTCTCTTACTTCGCAGGATTCTTCTTCATATCCCCTTTAAAACATCTTTGCTTTCCATCTCATAACAAACCATATCAAACTCAACTCTTCAATGATTTCCACCATTGTCAACTGGAGTGATCAATGACATATGATTTATGTCCATCCATCACTGTTGCATAAGAAAGCCAAGTAGTCAATGTGGACAAGACCCTAAAGACCACAAGGAGGTGCAAGATTTGACTGTCCCTTAAACACTTTGGCTAATTGTTTCTCCACAACATTTAACCAAGAATATTATGACTGTTCCTTTGAGTTGTTAGATTTTTCCATTGTCTCCACACTTGCTTTTTAAATCCCATCTAAGACACTTGCCAGCTGTAGGACCCCAGGCAAGTCACAGAACCTCTGAGACTTGATTTCTTCACTTGCAAAATGTGGATATTGATACTTAAACTACTTGCTTCACAGGACAGTAAAAATGTTTTTTTGCAAACATTGGTTTTTTTTTGCAAACATTCATGAGTTATTTGGGGGTAGGTGGTAGTAGTTGCAGTTGTGGTTATATTCCCTGTTTGACTAAAGGTACATCTGCTATTCCTTCTCACATTCAATATGGAGAATTTCCTCTCTGCTCTGGTTACTCCTTCATCCTCTACAGAGAATCTTAACCTGAATATCTTTTAACAGTTGTTCCTCAGGACAGTGGGAATGAATGGTAGATTCCCCTCTTCCTTTTCCCTACATTGATAGTGTCAAAAACAACCTCTTGTGACCAAATAGGCACAGTAAGTTAGACAGACTCAGGATGAGTGAAGCAGTTATAATTTTATTACGTTCCTGCAGGAAGCAGGTGTGGGACTCAAGATGAGCACACACCCACTACAGAAGTGAGAATAAGCCTTTTAACGCTATACCCAGCCACAAATCCCTCCTAGCTGACTCTCATTGGTAGGAGTCAACATAGTCTACAGACTTCCCATGACACCTACTACAGGTTACCCTTGACATGTACCCTGCCCTACTTCATGCTTTGCCTGTTAAAAATGGCACTCAACTCCTCCTTCAGGGCCTTATAAAGCCTGCTTATCAGAAATTTAGAAATTGTCTTTGACCTTTGTTCCACTCCTGCTCTTTGGAAACCCTGGGGTTACTTCTTGGAACTCCCCTCACCTAACCTACTTCTTCTTTCTCACGCACTCTCCTAATATGGAAACATAACCATTTCTAACTTCTCACAGAAGCTTAGCTGGCTGCCTTTAAAAATTAGCTCCAAACTCAACATCTACAGATCTTTCCCTACACTTCCCCTCCTCTTCTCTCCACTACTATGCCTTCCATTTGAGTTTAGCTTCAATTGATGCCATATATATCTTGTTTTATACTTCCTATGGGTGTGTATATTTCTTCCACCATGAAAATGTAAGCTTCTTGAGGGCAGTGATTTTTCATTTCTTAATATCCACAACACATAGTACAGTGATTGGCACAAAGTAAGCTCTTAAAAATTGCTTGTGATTGGCTGACAAATGGACTCCTTCCACTTTGCTAGCCTCCACCACAACTGCCTCCCTTTACTTAGCTCACTGGCACCATGTCACATCCATTTACCTACTGACTCCAGGAACCTTTCTCGCAAATTCCCTCTTGCCTTTTTTTCCATTGTTAAGCTGGCTCTGGTCCACATGCATATCCAAGGTTTTGTTATTGGTTTTTTTCTGCCTAAGCCCAAGGGGTGTACTTCTCTTCTTTAACAGTATTTTAGATGGGAAAATTTATCAGTTTAAGAGTTTTCACACTGAAGTTTTACTGACCTCACACTTAATCACTGACCCTCAGAATTGGAAAGGACCTCAGAACCCATTTAGGACAATTGGCAATTGAATATCAAAGCCCTCTATTACATACCCCAAAGATAGCCATTTGGCCTTTACTTCAAAACCTTTAGTGAGAGGAAATCAACTGTCTTCTAATTTCATTTTTGCAGAGTTTTAATTATTAGTTCCTTCTATAGAGCTGAAAGTGACCTATTTGAAATGTCCAGCTATTGGTAGTTGAGTCCTCTGGGGCTAAGCAGGAAAAGTCAAATACATTTTCAACATGAAAATACTTCAGATACTTAAAGACAGCAAACAGGTACCCCTAAATCTTCTCTTTGCAATACTAAAACATCTATGTATTTTGTTCTTTCTTGTATGTGTGTGTGTGTGTGTGTGTGTTTTCACATTATTAATGTCCTTCTTAAAATGTAATCTCCAACTAAACAAATTGAGCTGATGATATTCCAGATGTGGGCTGATTGGGGCAGAAGAGTGGGCCTATCACCTACTCAGTGTTGGACATTATGTACATTTTTCCTCTCATGTGGTAGATAAAGATTCTACTATATGTATTCCTTTGCTTCTATCTGTGTTTCATCTGCAAATGCAATTAATATGCCTTTAATTCAAATCTAAAAAAAATTAAGCATCACAGCGTCAAGGAGAGACTCTTGGGGTACTCCATTACCTTCCTGGTAAATACTGACTACTGCTATGAAACAACAGGATTCCATAGAATCCTTGGGAAATTACGACTCACAGAAATAGAAATATCATCATAGCTTATGACTTGAGTACCACCTACACTTACTAGTGGTGTGACCCTGGGCAAGTCCCTTAACTGCTATTTGCCTCAGTTTCCTAATCTGTCAAATGGGGATAATAATAGCACCGACCTCTCAGGGTTGTGAGAAACAAATAAGATAATAATTGTAAAGTGCTTAATACAGTGCCTGGCACATAGTAAATATTATATAAATATTATTATGTCAAAATTAGCATATTAATCTCAATATTAAATAAAGTGGTTCACCCAAACTTAATATCTAAGTTTAAAAATAAAAGAGAAATGCAATATAAATTCATCAACATTAGAAATTATATTGTTTGGAGGAAAAAAAAGAAATGATATTGCTCTAATATATACATGTGAATTGTTAACAAAGAAACCGAAATTTGTTGGAATAAACCTGTTTTCTGATTGGAAAGAGATGGAAAGGGGGCTACAATATGATTGATTCTGCTGTTTTGGTGAATCTATGCTCTCATCTAAATTAAGGAGTGAATGAATGAATAAATGAATATTCATGTAGGTGAGAAAAGAACTACATAAAATAAAATCTGCTTCTATCCATCCAATACTGAAGGTTTCTCTGTGTTTGCATTTCAAATGAAGAAATAAGAGCTATCATATAGCAAAATTTCTGACAGCTAATATGTTCCCTTTTGCTCCCTTGGATACTGACATAAATAAATTTCATTGTGTTTTTAACTAAAACCTATTCAAATCATGACTACAGAACTTCATATTGATGTCCAAAAAATTCTGCCCAGTTCATGAGACATCTTGGCAATAAATGGCCATAACTAGGAAATAAATCTGGAATATTTGCTGTACATACAAAAACTCACTATATAGAAGCATACGCATGTGTGTGTATGTGCATGTATTTTGGGGAGCTAAAAACATTACTTGGACAGCTAGGTGGTTCAGTGGATAAAGCACCATGCCTAGAGTAGAAAGACTCATCTTCATGAGTTGAAATCTGGCCTCAGACACTTACTAGCTGTGTGACCCTTGGCAAGTCACTTAACCCTGTTTGCCTTGGTTACTTCATAGAATGAGTTGGAGAAGGCAGTGACAAACCACTCCAGTATCTTTGCCAAGAAAATATCAAATGGGATCACAAAGAGTCGGATACAACTGAAATGACTAAGTGACAAAAAACAGTAGTTATCTTATGTATATTTGTTATAAATATGCTGATGGGGAAGAAAGAAAATAACAGGTGTAAAAGAAGTTGAACAAAGCAATATATGCCCTTAAAATCTACTAATTAAATTTCATCTTGATTCATCATTCTAACCTGTCAAGACCTTTTTCAGATCCTGGCTCTGCCATAAAATCTTCTGAGCATTTTTCACAGCTTTGGGACATCAAAGACACAAAATTTAGTATCAATGCTTCCATCTAAGTTATTGATAAAAGTGTTGAAGAGATGAGGACCAGAAAGAGAGCCCTGTGGCACTATAACAAGGACATCACTCCAGAATGGTATCAAGCATCCCACTTGGAGGCTGATGACTCAATTATTTCTGAATCAATCCAGCTTCCATCTCTCCATTCTATACACAAGAATATAAAAAAAGATTTTTGCTAGAACAAAGCCTTACTCTAGTCCTTCCTGCAAAATGTGGTTTACAACATTATCCTGATCTATGTCTAGTCTTTTTTTTTTGTTCATTGGTTTCAATCATCTCAGATTCTTCAGGACACGCCATCTGAGGTTTTCTTGGCCAAGATATTGAAGTGGTCTGGCATTTCCTTCTCCAGCTCATTTCACAGATGATAAAACTGAGGCAAACAGGGTTAAGTGATTTACCCAGGGTCACACAGCTAAGTAAGTAGGTTTCTGAGGCCAGATTTCAACTCGGGAAGATGTCTTCTTGACTCCAGGGCCAATACTCTACCCACTGCACCACTTTGCTTCCCTCTCTATGTCTAGTTAGCCTGTCAAAATCTCTGTAGAATACAGTGAAAAGAGTCAGAGGACCTAGGAAAACTCTTCTTTCTAATGCTCACTACTCCTCTTATTTTGGATAAGTTATTTAATCTCCCTGTTCCTTACATCAGAGATTTGGCCCAGATGGCCTCCCAGGTCCTTCTGAAGCTTAGATCTATGATTCTATGATTTATTCTTCTTCTTCACCACTTCACTTTCTAAATGCTCATACATCTTTAGAATGGGAAATAAAAGGTTTTGCTACTTTGCCAGGAACTGAAGTCAAACTCAGAGTCCTATTTATAATATCTAATCTACTTTCTCATTTAAAAAAATAGAAAATTGCTTATCTCCAATCATGTGATAAATCTGTTATTCTCCACATTCCTGAACAGCTCAACAATAACATCCACAAATTTATCTGAGTCTGGTGACTTGAACTCATTTAATACAGTGAAATTATTGGAGCTAGATGTATGGTGGATTCGAGTGGCAGGTTTGGTCATGGTGACCTGAGTTCACATGGCATCCTGGATATTTGCTAGCTGCAAGAGCCTAAGCCAGTCCATTATTTTTTCAGCCTCGATTTTCTCATTTGCAAAATAAGGGCAACAAAAGTACCTACCTCACAGCGTTTGTATGAGCATTATGTGTATTGTGTGTGTGTACATATACATATATATACATATATAAATACATATGCATGTATACACACTATACATATATACTGTATGTTTATGTATATATAACTATGTGTATATGTATATTTATACATGCATATGTTTATAATCATTATTAGATATTCCTACCACCTTCTTATTTATCTGTTAAGCCATTTTGTTCTATATTTCCCAATTTGAACATTATTCTTTCTGGTGAAGAAAATGGAAACAAATGTACTTATGGAAGTGTGTGATATAGTGGCTAGACACTTGTCCTCAAAATTAGAAAGACTTGATCTGACATATACATCCTGGTTGTGCGACCCTAGATAAAGTCAAATTTCAATGCCCCAGTTAACTTTCTGTGTTACAAAGCCATTGTCCAACAGCATTGTCCAATACCAACAGATGGTATTTCCTCACAGGGCATTCCTTATAGAAATGAAATAACAGATATATTACATACATACATGCACACATATGTGCATATATATGTGCATATAGCGTTATCATTCATGGATAGTTAAATAACTTATCCTAGGTCACTCTGGAGACAGATTTCAAGAGCTAATGACCTGGGACAATTCAACTTATGCATTGAATTATAATACTTATCGATGAATGAGTTAGAATTGTTTTAAGTTGCTAAAAATTCCATAAAGATGCCATCTAAGTATAAATTATACTATATTTTTAGTTTAAACAATACTGAATATAGTTTATTCAATACACATTAATCATATTCTGTTATAATTGTAGTAAGCTATCAAAATATGTTAACAATTAATTTCAGAATTTTTCTAAGAATTTCATAGCATTTACAAAATTTTATTTTGCATAATTTCAGCTTAATGATGATCAAAGTGAATAAATATACAACACATATACATACATGCATACATATATACATATATACACATAAAGACATGTCTACTTAAAAACTCCATTACCAATACCATAAAATCATTGATGCATCATGGGAAAGGACCTTCCTTTGAGATTATCTTCAAAGCATAATATAAATGAAAAAAATGTTGGTTTAGAGTGTGACAATGGTCACAGAGCCAGCTACTTTTGTGACTACTTTATAAGGTTTGAGGGATGGACAATAATGTTTTGTTATGGAACTTCCAAGTTGCACAAATTTACCCTTCAGGCAAACCATGCCTTTGGTATTAATATAGAAACTTTGTTTTCAAAGAATACAATTATAAGTGTTAGAAAAATCACATATTGTTTATTCAATTTGTCTGCGTGTTTCCTCCAATCTGACACGTCTTTAGTGCATGTAGGAGTTCCAGATGTCTTAAAGAAGGGAAATTGATGTATTTTAAAAAAATATCTGCAGGAAATCTTTACATTTTACTCTCAAATAAATGAATTGTTCTTCTCTGACTTTCTCTTCACTTCCTTTATTAAATAATTAATAAGGAAAGTGAATGCAAAAAAGAATCGGTTGATAAGACAACATAATAGTTAAAGTCTTTTGTAAAAGCCTAATAAGTTCAACGATTTGTATTTACAGGTTCCAAATGAAGTAACTCACTTATACTTACACAGAATAAATAATGCTATGCTCATATCCAGTAATATATATTATAGTAATATAACTAATAATATGATAATAATCAATATCTAATGATACAATGATAACAATCTCTAATAATATGAAAGGGAAATTTTTCTGTGAGAAAAATTAACTTTCAGTGACTAATGTAGAGAATTCAGAACGTCAACTATTTTGCTAATCTACTGTTCTGTTTTTTAATATACAACTACTTATATTGCACATCCAATATATGTGTGGATTATTGGACATGCATTAATTTATATCAATGAATTTGCATTTTAGCAAGGCTATGCTTACACACCATGCATAGAATCATGTATTTGACGTCAATATGTTACTCATCATTCTCCATGAAGATGTTCCTGCTGATAATTATACTTTCAGCAGGGATTTGCGATTTTTTTTCCTTTTCTTTTTTTAAAGCTCAAGTTATAAAAGACCTCTTTTCATTGACCTGTTGACTTAGACCCTACTGCAAGACAAGACAGTTGAGCATATGTGGAAGGCATTAAAAGAGACCAGGAAGATGGTTTAAAGAATCAGTGTTAGAACCTGGACTAATCATAAACTCTTCCTTTAGTAAATGATATTAGCAAAGCTAAATGGATTGATTCCTCTAGAGGAGACACACAGTGTGTGTTTGTGTGTGTTTGAGAGGTGGCATATGAATTTTTTGATCTTGGGACTCAAGATGGGACTGGGATTTTCTTTAATTTCTCACGAAGTTCTTGAGGGGGGAATTTTGTTGAAGCTGGTACCTTGTATATCAAGAAATGCAGATTCCACCTACTCCCCTTCATTCCTTTAACTAACAGCTCCACAATTTCCTCATCCTTCCCACTAAAAGATTATATATACAGCCAGGAATCAGAAGAGAGATAAGTAAGCTTATTGAGATACACGTTTACACTCAAGGTCATAATTATACTGCATTGATGAGTAATTCTCCAAAGAAAAACTGGTGTAAAGAAATGAAAAGGGAAAATTGAAAGTTTGAGGGACAATCACATACCTGATATTGGACCACAAGAATAAAAAAAACTCCCATAATCCATCTCTTTCCCTTGCCTAAGAATTCAGGGTCAGGGAGTCTTTTGAGATGGATTTCATTTTTTGTTGTTGTTGTTTCAGCTTCTTTCGCTCACCTAGCACCAATCAGCAGCCATGGCTTCTGAGGAATCAGTTCCTCCTTCCTCTGGTACCCTGAAGGCTTACACCAACAGTAAAATTTCACAGGGAAAGTGGAAGTGACTCCTTCCAAGGCTGTTATTCTTAAACAGAGGGGAAGAGAACCATTTTTTTGCCAGGGAACTAAACCACAAAGCTTACTAGATACATTTAGAGACCATGAAGGCCAGCAAAGAAAACAAAAGAAACACTATGTACAGTTACTTCTGATAGAGCTTCACCAAGTCACAAATATATACTCTTGCCCAAGGCAAGTACAACCAAACATTGAGGCACCTTGGGTGAGGTCTGCGGGGGGGGGGGGGGGGGGTTAAATGAAAAGAACACCCAGGTATCTTACAGGTGACTGACTCCTTGTTTAGAAGCTCTATTTGATATCTCCAAGCATCTTGTCAATAACTTGGAACCTCCTTGCCTATACATATTTACTTATATGTACAGATACCTACTATCGATCTATCAAATCTATCATTTCTCAATTTATCATGTCTGTCTTTATTTCTCCTCTGTTCTCTCACTCATATCCTTAGTCTAATACAGAAAAAAAAACCTTACATAGACATCCTCTACCCTGTCTTGATAAATCCCCTCCTTGAATTTGTCCACAGACACACACTTGTTCATAGATGCAGAAGCCCAAGTTTCAACTGACAGGGACAAACACTTCCAAATGTACTGCATAAAAATATATGCCTATATTTCCACACACACTAGATGTACAATTCTTGCACACTTTTGGTTGAATTTTTTAAATGTCCAGTTGCACAACAGAAATAATTTGCCAACCTCATGTATATTTAAGTACCTACAAATCCAGAATGATCCCTTCTGCCTTACCATGTCCAAACTTGTGAGCAACAAACTGGTACTTACTCATTGGAAAGCAGAATTTCCAGGGCACATGCTTATAATAAGAAGTTACACAATGAAGGGTTAATAATTTAGTGAAGAGGGGATTTCAGCAAATAGCTGAAGAAGGACTCTTGTGAGTTGTTGTTGGAAAGCATTTCCCATGTCATGTCTAAACCCCTCTGCAAGCAGATGAATCACTCTGTAAATCCTGTTACTCTATGTGGATAAACCTTACATGCTAGCTAACAAATCCAGAGAAGTGGGAGAGCGAATCTGTTTGAAAGGAAGGATCTTTGAGGATCACAACCACAGTACACAAGAAAAGGAAGAAGGCGTAATTTATGTCCTCATTCTCCTTAGTTTCTACCAACTTAGAAAATTTCAATCTCTCTCTCTCTCTCTCTCTCTCTCTCTCTCTCTCTCTCTCTCTCTCTCTCTTCTCTCCCCCTCTCCCTCTCTCTCACACACACACACACACACACACACACACTTTCCTCTATAACAAGAGTAGAGATCCCAAAGCAGGACACTCTGTGACAGCCAACCAAATTTATTTCTAAGAAAAGGAATGAAAACTTTGCTGCTGTCGGCAGCTCTGCTACGGAACTGCTCCCTGATGCCCCAGGGTTTATGCTCTATCAGCTTCTTGCACACAGATTAGAGGTTTATTTTCAATTCTATATAGTTCTTTATTGCCACAACAAGCGATATTAGCCAGATAGACAGATAGATACTGGAACATTTTATTGGGATAAAATGAGGTTTTAAAGGATCTCATAGGAAAGGTTCAGTTGTCAGGATCTGACAGAAATTCTGGGAGAATCACACCAAAGGAAAGGGATATATGTATATGGGTGGCGTCTGTGGGGGGTTGGGTAAAGAGGAAGTGGAGATTGGGAAGGGAACTAGGAGATTATCTAAAAAGTGAACTGGCACACAATACCACCTGGAGAGCCAGCTCTCTCTGTCCCCTCAGAGGGGTCAAACTCACCAAGGACTTATGATTTTCCCCTCCAAAAAGCAATCCACCAATTATTCTTTCAGAGTATGGTAAAGCTTCATAAAAATAAGACTTTTAGGTCAAGGATTATGAACCAAGATTAAAAATAATTTCTGCCTTACCCTTTTTGGCTTAATAGTCCTATATTTCATTTATAGTAACTAGGCATTTGGAAAGTTATTTTATTTCACCTAGCTTATATGGTTGATTTTTACCAAAATTTGAGAGGATGGGGGAGACCAAGGGATAAATAAAGTTCTCACAATTCATTAGTTCACTCAGTGCCCATAAGGAAATCCCATGTTTACAGGATAGGGACAAATAGCTTTCTGACAACTTGAACTAGTGGGAAAGCAAAACCCTCAGGTCTATATTCACAACCATCTCTTTTCAATGAGTGCAGAAACCAACATAGTGAACCATTAGAAGTGTATTTCAGAGCTATAACTTGCCTTACCACACACCAGTGTTTAAACTAAGAGACCTCACCAGGACTTCAGAAACCAAGGCACTGGTAAATTTAAAAAAAAATTGTCTAGTTTTTTGGCCAAACTGTAAAGTTAGCATTTCTTGGTAAGCAAAGTAGATGAGGGAAACAGAGCATTTAACCACCAGTGTTGAAGCTTTAAATGGGACCAGAACCCCTTTTCAGTTTATGGCTCAATATCACAGAATCAGGAAAAGAGATAAATACACACAGAGCCCCGATTCTTAACAGCATCAGCGGCACTAGTTCAAGGGGAACACGTACATGCACAGACACACATATCTTGGTAACAAATGCATATAGAGACCAAAAACTGGGAAAAGTTGCCAGAATGCCCTACCTGAGGATGGCCGTGTCCCCCTGCCTCACGGTGATGTTGTCAGTGCCTCGGGTAAAATCCACGCCGCGAACGGGCAGTCCTGTGGGGAGAAGGCAGAGCAATCTCAGTAGGACCAGCGGCAACTGTTTCCGATCCGGATGAACTCTTCCGACCATGGTGGCCACGCTGACTTTCAGGGTATATATAGGGAGATGGGCACTCTCGGGGTGTGCAGGTCGGACAGGAAGAGCAATTTACAAACACACAGCGTTCATCAACAGCTAGCGAGGAGTGAAAGCAGACCGGGCTTTTCCAGCTTCTAATCCTTTCCACTTTTCTTCTCTCCCCTCCTCTCTCTTGCACCTCTCTTCTTTCCCCCCTAAGTCTTAACGAGCCCCTCATAAAACCAGAGCAAACAAACAAAAAAAGTCAAATGAACAAAAATACAATTTCTTTTTCTAAAAAAGCTTTTTGCAAAAATAAACCACTTGCAAAGGTGAAGGAAAGCCTTAAAAAGAGAAGATACTGATTTCTTGTTGCTGTTGTTTGTCTTTTCCTTTTTCTTTCTCTTGCTGAATGCTCCTATTCCAGTGAAGGGCTATACAGTCTCTGAGAGGAGCTTCTTTCATAACCCACTTTTCTTAGGCGGAGGGAGGCCAGCAAGCACCAAGCTCTACACTGTGAGTGTAAAAAAATCAGCAGCAGCAGCAGCAGCTTTCTCTCTCTCTCTCTGTCTCTCTCTCTCTCTCTCTCTCTCTCTCTCTCTCTCTCTCTCTCTCTCTCTCTCTCCCCCCCCCCTCCTCTCTCCCTATCTCCCTCTCTGCCTACTCCTCTCCCTCTCTCCCCCCTCCCCCATCCAATGTGCTGTTTTTCAACAACCCCTCCACCTCATCCCCCTCCTCCCTCTGGCTGGCCCCTTGCTTTGCACAACTGCCCCCTTCAGCAGCAGCGAGCCTTGATGAAAGCCTGATGCTCCTTTAGGTTGTCACGACAACAGCTCCATCTGAGGCCTGGCTGATTTCCTTAAGAAGAGGGAATGGAGCTTAGAGGTAGAGTTAAGAAAGAGGGAGTAAGACAGAGGGATGTGATGCTGAGGAGAGGGGAAAAGGAAAAGAAGGGAGAGTGAGGGAGAAAAGGGAAGGAGGGAAGATTAGAAAACAGAAAGGCATAGACATTGAAGAATGGAGCTAGTAGAGATGCTTGATAGGGAAGGGGAAAATACAAAATACCCAGTGACTGTCTAGGAACAAAAATAATGATAAGGAAGAACCTAAAGAGGGAAAAGTAAAGCAGAAATGGCTGCAAAAAGGGAGGAGACTGGGAAAAGAACTAGATAGCAATGGCCCAAATCCAAAGCCAAAGTTGATTTAGAGAGTAACAGTCTTGGCTACTGTCTTTTCAAATTCACATCTTGCTCTTTCTCTCTTACACTTTCCTTCCCAAGATAAAAAGGTTTATTTTCTCTTCTTCCTTTCTTTTCTCCCCACTCTCTCTGGGCTTCTGAAAGATGGATGTGAGACAATGCTGGTATTGAGTGGTCTGTGGTGTGAATGCCTGGTTTGTCTTCTCCAAATGCCAGCCCCAGCAGCTGATCCCTGATCTTTACCATCAACTTAACTCTCCAGGAAATACTCAGCTACCATTCAGGAAGTGATGATATTAGGGATTTTTTTTTAAAGCAAGACATCTCTGTTCATGTACCCCTAATTCTTTCTCTAATGTACATGTTAAAGATATGCTGAACTTCACAGTATTATCATTTACATGCTTATAATCACCCTACAAATGATGAACCCCAAATTTAATGGAATTGAGATTTACATCCTCCTCTTCTTCTATACTTCTTGTGCTAAGGGCATCAAACTGAGTCACTTCCATCACTGTTGGTGGTGGACAAAATGATAGGGATGTGTTAGCTGAGGATTTTCACAAAAAGTGAAGTGAGTTTAGAGATCCCTACCCAAGTCCCCAGAGAACACTGACTTTGAGCAGTTGCTTATCTTACTTACACTGGCCTTATCCCCAAGGATCTTCTTTTACATTCACACTGCATGCTACAGACCTAATTTAACCAGTACAAAAGGTGATATGCTCCTACAGATTGCATAGAAAAGAAGCAAAACCTTTTGTTTTCCTTGAGCAGAGAAAATTGTGAAGAGTTCAGCTGAAATCTCTCCTTACAAGCAGTTCCCAATTTACCAATAGTTTTGTTCTAAAAGTCCTTCCTTCCTTCCTTCCATCCTTCTCCCTTCCTTCCTTTCCTCTTCCTTCCTTCTCTTCTTCTTTCTTCCTTATTGTTTATTCATCTATCTGTATATTCATGGTTTTGGAGTTTGTATTTTTTTTTCAAAGAGACAATATTCTAAGTAGTATTTCAGTTCCATGCCAATCCAGAAAAGACTATTTGACGCATAATAGAGCCGAAAGTCTGTAGTCCTACTTCACAATCTAAGGATCCTATTGAAACACTGTTTTCCATAGGAAAAACAAATCCCAGATCCTAAATGGGATGCCAAGGATTTATCAGCATAGCTGTATTCCCAGTAACAAGAAGCCATATGCAGTGTCCACTTCCCTAATACTAGTGGACTCAGCATTTTTAGGAGAGTTACCAGAGTGAGGATGGAAGGTGCTGGTAGAGGTAGGGCTCTGTAGATTAAGGTTCTCATAGTAACGGTGGAAATGGGAGGACCTCTAATAGCTCAGACTTTTTGAGGATTTGATTGGATGGGGTGGATCAAGAGTCTTGGCTGGAGAGGAAGAGGATCACACAAAGGTCTTCAAGGAAATCAACTCCTTGGTTATCACTGATGAGAGATTTATAATTAGAAGAAAAATCATCTGATCTTAGCAATTAATTTTACAGATAAAGAAAATTAACCCCAGCCAGGTTAAGTGACTTGCCCAAGGCAAGAAAACTAGGAATAAATTACAGTCAGGATTTGAACTCAAGTCTTCTGTCTTCAAATCTATCCTTTCCACTATATCATGTAAGCATACTAGCCCATGACTTGCCCAAGTAAATGGCAGATTAAGAATTTAAATCCAGGGCTGCTGAGACCAAATACACTCTTTTCACTGAACCATGGAGAACATATAGTAGGCTTTAGCTCCCTCATACACCAATGACCAAGGCCTCCTAGGCAGGGCATTAGAGCCATAAAGGGTATTGATGCTTATGACTTTATCTGCCTATCTATCTAGTTATTTATCTATGATCTATCTAGTTGATAGATAATACATCATATATGTGTATTGTATATAATGTTTATTTTTATTTAATTTTAATCAGTAGAGTAGGGCAACAGAAGACTTCTATGTGGACAGGTGCAGGGATAATCGGGAGAAAGTTTTACACTAATAAGCTCAAACTATCCAGTGCACATCTGGTGTACTGCTACAAAGAAGCTTATGCTGAAGGACACCTTCATAAATGCAAATACATTTTAGCTTTTTACTAAAATAAAATCTCATTAATTTGAACTCCACTAATTTGGAATTTGTGCTAATTCAGTAAGGACTGAAGTTTACCTTTGCACTATCTATGAAAAATAATAATTTACTATGCAAATGATTATTCTAAGTAATAATATATAACCATAACTTCCAAGTGTATAGCACTTTGCAGGTGCAAAGTGCTTTCTCATTTATTATCTCATTTTATCCTTCCAACAGCCTTGTAAAGTAGGAAGCTTTCTTATCACCATTTTATAGATGAGAAAAGTCCAGCTCACTTAGGGTAATGTCAACAATATTGTAGCCCAGATTTATAGAATAGGAGAAGGGATAGAGTACAGGAGGAAGCTGTTGAATTGTTTCAGTCATGTCCCCCTTTTCATGGCCGCATTTGGGGTTTTCCTGGTAAAGATACTGGCCTGACTTGCCATTTCCTTCTCCAGCTCATTTTACAGATGAGTAAACTGAGGTAAACAGGATTAAGTGACCCGCCCAGGGTCATTCAGTTAGTAAGTATCTGGGGTCACATTTGAACCCAGGTTCTCCTAGTTCCAGTCCCAGCACTCTATCCACTGTATGACCTACCTGCCTAAGGAAGACTTTGGCTCAAATCCTACCTGTGACACATTAGCTATGTCACAATGGTCAAATCTCCTAAGCACTAAACCTTTTTTTGTTGTTGCTTATTTCTTTTTATTGTCATTATGCTGTAGATAATCAGACCTATAGTACTGCCCTCACAGGGACCACAGTCAAGGCCCAATAAGATGATTGTATGCAAAACACTTGGCTAATCTTACAGTAAAAGAGCAATATATAAATGAAGTAATATCTAAATATAGGATGTTTGGGTATAACACATTTTCATTCCAATGTGTTTTATATGTGCATTATCACCTTTGATGATCTCCAGGACACTCCTGTTAGGTAGGGGGTGTACTATTATCTCTATTTCATTGATGAGGCTCAGGATAAAGAATTTGCCCATGATCAAATAAAGCCAATATATACCAGATGGAGGACTTGAACTCAGGTCTTAAAACCAGTTTAGTAGGAACCAAAATGACACATATATCAAGTAGACAAGCAGATCGATAAATATGGATATCTATATACACAGATATATATATACATGAATATCTACATATAAAGATATGAAATATATATTCATATATTAAAGGTATGTATTTCTGTATAGATCCACATATTTGCATATGAAAACAGTGCTTAACAGCCTGATGTGTTTGTCCTTCCTTTTCGAAGAGGACCATGACATCAGGGAAACGATGACATGACATGTGCAGTTGACTTTGATTTGAGTGAGGGAGGGCTGTGCGAGGTCACCAGGCTCACTTTCTTCTCCAGAGCCATCTGGATCCAGTGATCAGATATTCATCAGGATGACTGGAGATCACCCAGGATGCAATGGGAAACCCTGGGCCTTTCAGGTCTTTTCAGGTTCTCACTTTGGGTGAGCCCCATTCAGTGAATAGGCCTCTTTAAGAAGTGAGTCCAAGGGATGGACCTTTTAATTAGAAAAAAAGAGAAAAAAATAAAGCTGGGAGGGGAAGACCCTCAGGGTTGCTGTTCCAAAGAGAAACAGTTACCATTGACATTCTTTCTAAGCCAGGAGGGCCCAGAATACAGCCATTAAGTGGAGCTTGGGCATCCTGATGAACTAAGCCAACACAGAGGACTAATGTGCAAGACATCCCAAAAGTCTTAGTGCAGGTCTTAAAAACTGCAATAAGACTTTTGTGACAGGTAGGGGCATGTGTGTCCATGTGCACGTGCATGTGCATGTATTGGCAAGAAGCAAAAAGATCCTGCATGTGACATCACTTTGTTTAACTAATTTGCATCACTGAGTTTGCTTAAAAGAAATAACATTTTTATATGCTTTAAGCCAGTACGTTAACAAACATTCATTAAGTGGGGCAGCAAGGTGGCACAGTGGATAAGAACACTGAGCCTGAAGTCAGGAAGACCTAAGTTCAACTCTGTCCTTAGACACTTAAAAGCTGTGTGACTCTGGGCAAGCCACTTAACTCTGTTGCCTCAATTTCCTCATCTGTCAAACGAGCTGGAGAAGGAAATGGCCAACCACTCCAGTATCTTTGCCAATAAAACCCCAGATAGGGTCATAAGAATTTGGGTACTAATAAAAAAGAAAGACTAAATAATACTACGCACCAAGTACTATGGTAAATGCTGGATTTAGAGTGGAAAGGGACTTCAGAGTTCATCTAATCCAAAACCCTCCTTCTACATGTCAGGAAGATGAAGTCCACAGAGGTTCAGTTACTTGTTTCCCAAGGCCACATTCTCAGTAAATGGCAGGGTCATTATTTGACCTTAGATCCGCTGACATTGAATCTAGTACCTTGTCATGGTACCACACTGATATTTCTATAATTGAGTTTTTTTCTGTAATTTGTATCAGTCTTCTTCCTAATAAGCCTAAATTAATAAGGTTTTATTATATTAGTATCATTGAGCACTGACCAGTTATGACCAAGTTCAGGCTGTCTCCTTGAAGCCAATAATGGTTGTCATGTTTTCCATGTCAGTGAATGAAAAAGAAGACAGAGGCCATCACAGTGCTAAGACACGGAGGGTTTTTTTTTCATGGCAGATTTAACTATGTATAATTGATTAAGACTATTTTTAGGTAAGCTACTCAGCTACACCCCCTAGAGCACTTTCCAACATGTCCTATGCACCCTCAATCACTTCTATCCTCAGGTTGCATTCCCTCAAACTTCCCCCTTTGCTTCCCATTTTTTGTTTATCCTTTCTCGAAATCCATCTAATCTCTG
Source organism: Trichosurus vulpecula (assembly GCF_011100635.1). Taxonomy (NCBI): domain Eukaryota; kingdom Metazoa; phylum Chordata; class Mammalia; order Diprotodontia; family Phalangeridae; genus Trichosurus; species Trichosurus vulpecula. The sequence continues at coordinate 342,841,883 of NC_050574.1, read as the reverse complement.
CCACCCTCCACATCCTACTTCTCTCCTTGCAAATGCCAGAAAAAGGAACATACCAATAATTTATTGAAATTTTAAAAGGCTATTTTGCTGTGAAAAACCACACACATTCTTCCTAGATAGCTGGCAGAAAATGAACACACTTCGGGGTTATTTGCGAGGCGAACACGCCTGTTAGCCTGTTGAAGCAGCCATCATAACCCAAGCAAGATGATCTAAAATACTACTTTAGAATCACTCACTGCCTTTGTCAGAGAGGCTTTAGAAGACTCTGGCACCCTCCAGGGACCAACGCTGCCTCAAGATATGGGAAAATGTTTAAGCACCCCAAGAAGCATGAAAGATCTATTCTTCTGTTTAGCTTTGTAAGGTAATAGGTTCAAATGAAATCCAGCTGTGGCCTGGAATGCCCAACCAACTCTGCAGCAGTATTTGCATTTTATGCTAAACATGTCTTCAATATTATAAATTTCACACTTCTGCATTTCTATAGCTACAAGGTCTTAATCGCAATAACACCATTCCTGCACATCTCTTTTATAAATGGAATTAGCATCCCCATATGAATTGGAAGCACTAAATTGTTAATATGTCTCTTTAGAATTCCTCCTATGACAACTATGAAGATTTCATCATATTTAAGCAACAGTCAAGGATCATAGTTTATACTCATGAGCATGACACTCTTCCAGTGTTCTTCTCAGTGTCTCCTCCTGAATCTGGTTCCTTTTAATAGATGAACTTCACTCATATGTACCTGAAAACTTGTCAAGATTGGTCAGGTGTAGGTTGAGTAAATAGTGTCAGCATTTGCTATGAAGCTTGCAATATTGAAACTATTCTAGGCAGAGTAACCAGTATTGCTTTCCTGTTACTTTGAAGAATTTGGGTTTCCTTGTTTTAACACTAGAGTTTTCCTCCTAACTCAGATTTCTTTCTGACATAATCTCTTAAAGCTCACAAAGTTTGAATATGTCCAATTTTATTTTTTTTAGGAAAGTCTTAGAGATTTTTAAATTCCACTTTGATTCTCTAACCTCCTATATACACCTTTGTAGACACAGATTCATTGAAATACACTCAAGTCCCCGTGTAAGCATGAACATTGTTCTCATGAACCAATCATGGAAACTTCTGTGTACACGGACTGTTCTCCTTCATGTGCACCCAAAGAACTCTTCCTTTTTCCCATTTTCTCTCCCATGACAGCACACAGTTGAGGGTCTCAGATGTGGCATCTAGGTGTCAGCTAGGTGGTATGGTGGATGAATAGAGTGCTAGGCCTACAGCCAAGAAGATGTGAGTTCAAATATGTCTTCAGACATTTATTAGTTGTGTGACTCTGGGCAGTAACTTAACCTTTGTCTTCCTCAGTTTCCTTATCTGTAAAATGGAGACTATAATAATAGCATCTACCTCCTAGGCAGGGGCATAGAACCTTCATCCCGGAGGCCACATGCAGCCTTCTAGGTCCTTGGGTGCCACCTTTTGATTTGGAGTCAAAAGACCACACCCAAAGACCTACATGTAGCCTCAAGGCCACAGTTTCCACACCCCTGTAACTAGGGTGTTGTGAGGATCAAATGAGATGATAATTATAAAGCATTTAGCACAGCACCAGGGACATAGTAAGCACTATGTAAATATTATTATAAGTATTATTATCTACTGAAATAATCCAAGTCTTTCCTTTATCCTACTCTCTTACCTGAATACCATTTATTATCTGTGACTCTTGCTGCTGCTGATGTGTTTGCTATAGTCTGTCAGTCAATGAAAATCTATTAAACACCTACTATGTGCCAGGCATGGTGCTAAGTGCTAGGATTTTCATATGAGTAAGAATAGAGTCACAACATCTAGAAAAGAGGTGGGTAAAGCTTTGCCCTGCAAAGAGATAGAGTAAGGACAGGACCTGGTAACCTCATCACTTTCTGGCTGGCAGCAACCTACATCTGGCTTTTCTTTCCAGGTTTATTTCATATTATTCCCCTTCACACATTCTGTGTTGTAGACAGATTGCCCCACTACCAGTCCTCCAATGTTGGCATTCCATCTCTAGTTCTGCCCCTTTGCATGTCTGTCTTCCATACCTAGAATGCACCTCCTCCTTACTCCACCTAACTTCATTCAACACTTAGCTCACGTGTTACCTTTTCTTTCTTGATCCCACTAGAACAATGTTTCTTTTCTTGGGTCCAAGAACTTGAAAAAAATTATAACTATATTTCAATGTAATTGGTTTCTTTTGTAATTTTATGTATTTTATGCATTTTAAAACATTATTCTGGAAATGGTTTCATAGTCCTCATGAGGCTGCCAAAAGAGTCCATTATACAAAAAAAAGGAAGAGGGGTTAAGGATCCCTGCCCTAGAAGGTAATTCTTCTACTTTCCTCAAATTATTTGGTATATACTGATTTATTCATCTCTTCCATGCAGCCAGATGATTTTTAAGTTCACTGAGAGTAGACAGTGTTTGTCTCTGTGTCTCAAGTGCCTACCATAGTACTTTGCATATCATAGGTTCTTGGATTGGATGTTAGTAGTAACTTTAGATCCCTATGACCAAAGAAAATGGGAGGAATATAGGTGAGTGCTGGTTGGTAGGAATGTCATTCCCCCCATTTAAAGATGGACAACAGGTATGAAAAGATTTCTGTCCTGGAGTACAATCAGGCTTTAATACAGCTGAATCCACTCATATTGTGGGATAGAGTTGACAATATCAAGGGAGCCATTGAGCTTCTGGTGTGTCTTTGTAAAGCAAGTTCATCTTTTCTACCCCATGTGACATTTCAAATAGCCCCAATCTAGCTTTCAGCTTTTTTATGCTCTCCCTTCACCTTGCCTCAGCATTCTTTGGTCCACCCAACCTGACCTTGTTGGTCTTCGAACATTGACATTAATCTCCCTTCCCCATAACTTGGCAAAGGCAGTCACTTATGTGCACTCCTCCTCGCCTCAGTGCCTGAGAGTTTCCAGTTTCTCACAAGGCACCAGTGAAACACTGCCTCTTACATGAGGCCTTCCCTGATTCCCCTAACTGCTAGTCCTTTCCTTCAAAACAGTTACTTTGTATTTTTATTATATACATACTATATATGCCAATACACATAAATGTATATATAGTTATATATATTATATATAAATTTATATGTAGAGGCATTGTCTTTCTTATAGAATGTAAGCTTTTTAAGGGCAGAAACTGTTTCATTTTTGTCTCTGCATCCCCAGTCACCAGAAGAATGGTTGGCACATAGTAAACACATAATAAATGACTGTGGATGGATGATTTCATTTCACTTAAGAAAGCTAACACTGATAGGGTAAAAATTGACAAAATGCTCAAGTAGACATTCCTATCATTTTAACTAATCAGGATCAAACGATGCCTCAATCTCTTCCTCTTCTCAAGTATGTACTTTGTTTATCCTTAATAGAAGTTATTATATGTTAATTAAGTGCCAGTAGAGTAAGAAAACATTTGTGGAAGATTAAGAACTACGTAATAAGATGAGCATCTGCTATATAATTGCTAAACCTCACTAAATATTTCCTTACATATCAGTATTTACTTAGCAAGCAATGACTATCCTGTGAAATCTAAATGTAATGCCTAGTTAAATATATCAAGGGTGCAAGTCATATAAAGTGTCAGCAATATGCTCTCTTCAAGGAACACTGACTAGAGAGAGCTGCAGGCAGACATCACAAGTGGATGGGTCCTAGAGGTAGGTCATCCTTCAATGTGAAGGGCACAGAAAGGCCCTGTTAGCCTAAAAATATCTTCTTCTACTGATTTAAATTGCTCCTTCCCCTCCCACCTGGCCTGTAATTCCCATCATCAGAGTCATTTTTCTGGATTAGATAATGAAGGCAGTGTAGTTTTGCTCTAGTTTTTTCCAAGGGTGGGAGGTTCTTAAATCTTGCCCTATCAGCACATTGTCATGCATTAATCTATCAGATTAATTATCACTTTAGCAAAGAGAAAGCCCTATGGAGAGACTTGACTCCTAATCCAATACAATCCAATAATAATCTATTAAGGACCTACTACGTAGAAACACCATGGCATGTTCTGGAGATAAAAAGACAAAATAGCAAGCAATCCCTTACAAGCAATGCCCTAAAGGAAGTATGAGCTTCCATTACACTAGTCTCATGTCACTGAAGAGGGGAGAAGAGAATATCGGCTATAAGGCAGGTACTGGAGATACAGAAGTAGTGCCAAAGAGCCTTGCTCCAGTGGACTAGCACTTAGGTGGGCAACTCTTTACAGCCAGAAGTGGATGGGTCACAAATGAAAGCAAAGTCTAGAGTAGGAATGCTTATGGGTACTTAACACCATCCATCCATCTACCCATCCCTCCATCCGTATCTTAGGACTTTGTAAAGGCAAAGTACAATAGCTAAGCTTTGTGAAGGGTAGAATCATGCAAAAATGAATGACAGTGTCTGTACTCAACTACAGTTTAGTAGGGGAAATAAGATGACAAGTAACTACAATACAAGGCAGAATGTGATGAGTGCTAAGTAAGTGGTACAAGTAAAGTACTGTAGAGATTCAGAGGAAATAATGATTGTTTTCAGTGTTCCAGAAAGAAAAGTTTCATGGCCAAGTGAGTTCTGGAGAAGATCTTTCTGGCAAAATATGATTGATTTGAGGTTGGGGGAAGATAAAGGCATAATCTAGAAGAAGGAACAGCAAATGAAAAAGCTGAGAGTTACAGATAAGTATACTGTGTGACTTGAAAGGGTGGAAAGTAGGGTAGCAATAAGGCACTACTTTGACTAGCTTGCTAAATAAGTTGTAATCTGAAAAAAATATTTAAAATTAACCTTAATTCAGAAATTCAAGAACTCAGTACATTATTAGCTGAAACATTACCAAACAATAGTAAATATACTATTGGTAGTAACATAGTACATAGTACTTCCTGGCTACCACCAAACCACGATACTACTTGCACTCTGACACTCCTCTGTCTACCATTAAAAAAATCAAACTGTCATCTTGGGCTCTGATAGGTGAACTTTGATCCTATACGACCAGGAACCAGACCACCATGCCACTTCCTAGCCCTCTCCAAACCATGCCCTCTCCTTTTAACTCTAGCTCACCACATTGGTACACTTGGTAAATGCACAATGTGTATATGTACTTATTTATACATATATACAGATGTATGCCTGTGTGTATGTATAGACTGATATAAATATCTGTACTCCTAATATGTGCAAAAATGTATATGTATGTGTTTAATGAGGAATAGTGTTTAATGTGGGAAAAATCAATTTCCAGTTATGTAGGCTATTACTAAAACAAAACAGGGGTAGAGATAGTTACAAGAAGGTCATTTCCTCTTCATGACTGTCAGCATTATTGAGGCATTGTAGAAAGAGCAATGGATTTAGAGTGAGAGAATTTGAGTTTGAATCTCTACTCTACTATTTGCTATCTATGGGACCTTCAGAAAATGCCATAATTTTTCTTCTCTTCAGTATCCTCTGCCATAAAATAAAGATGATCCATCAGATGAAAAAAAAAGAAAAATGGTAAATGTTGAAAGACTAGGGTGGGGAGATAAGCATATTAAAGCACTTTTGATGAAAGAGTGAAACAAACCAACTAGTCAGACAGTAATTTGGAATTAGACTCCAAAAGTCATTACATTGTGTATAACCTTTGACCTAATAGTAGCGCTACAAGTCTCATACTACTCACTCATACTCACACTACTAGTCTCATACCTGAAAGAGAACCAAGCTCTGTCTTAGAGAGGATACAGGAATACAAAACTTTTTTATTGCTGCAACACTTTTTGTTATAGCAAAGTACTAGAAACAAAATGGGTACCCATCAATCAGGGAATGGATGATCAAAGTAAGACATAAACATAGATGCATGCATTTTATTAATATATACATACACATTCACATATATATGTGTGTATAACCTTCAAGGTGAATTTAAGAGAGGGAGAAAGTCTGGGGTAGTAGAGAGATGACCTTGAAGTCAAGAAAACTTACGCTCTGTGACCCTGGGTGAGTTACCTAAGGACTCGGTATTCTCAGGACTCAAGTGTAAAATTATACATTACAGAGAAGGTGCTAACCTGAATTGGAGGAAGAAGTTTCCTCATTTGGCAGTTCCTTACACCAGGGAAATCACAAGTTCATGTATGTGAGTATAACATTCAACAAGAATTTAAGGGAGAGAATTTAAACTTATCATTAATGTAAATCTTATTCTGATCACTAAAAAAGAAAAAAAGACAAAACCCAGCAAGCAACAAATTCTTTCTTTCCAAAAGAAATTTAGTCTGGATTTGTCTCCCCCTACTGGAAGCAGATTGAGGCATCCTTGGTATTGCCATCCAACATCACAAGAGTTAAAAAAAAAAATCAGTCAGTCAGTCAACAAGCATTTATTAAGTCCTTACTATGTGTCAGGCACTCTAATAAATGCAAGATAGACGAATGAAGTCTCCCCCAAGAAAACATACAACAACAATAACAACAACAACAAAACACATTAGTCTTTGCCCTCAAGGAACATATATTCTAGTGCGGGGAGACAATGTGTAAACAAATAGGTATTTATAAAATATAGAAAGAGTATACATAAGTAGTGGTGTGATGGAGCCTGTTCTAACTATCTCACAAGTGCCAATTATTAAATTTTCAGTGTGAGCATTTATACTCTGGAAATTGGCAAATGCTAAAATCTGGGTTTGATTTATTGTTTTGCTGATTGTCTAGACTTAAGAAAGTGATAGGGGAAATGATAATGCAGATTAAATTTTAAAGTATTTTATGGACAATTTCAGAGAGCTAGCTGTTAAACATTTACTAGCAAACCATGGGATGTTTGGATAATATGAAAGAGGAAGGCACTAGAAGCTAAGAGTTACCAATAAGGCCTTCTGCAGAAAGTAGGATATGATCTGTCTTGAAGGAAGCCAGAAAAAATGAAGAGGTGGAGATGAGAGGGCAGAGCATTCCAAGCATAGGGAACAGAAAATAGAAAGGCTCAGAGGTGAGAGATGGAGGGTTGCGTTCACAGTACTACAAACAGGTTTGTGTAGCTGGATTATAGAGTTGGAAGGAAAGCATGGAAAGGCTGGAAGAGGCTAGGCTATGGCTAACTTGGATGCCTAATAGAGGAATGCATATTTGATCCTGGAGGGAATATCAAGCTAGTTAAGGTCATGGGGTGGGAGATGGGGAGAGAGAGAGAAAAGGAGAGGAAGATGTGACATGGGCAAGCCTAGGCTTGAGAAAAATCACCTTGGCTGCTGAACAGAGGATGGAGTAGATTGAGGAGACACTTGAGACAGAGAGATGTTTTGGGAGGCTATTGCATTAGTCAGAGTGAGAGAGGATGAGGAGCTGAATTAGGGTTGTGACCCTGCGAGTGGCAAGAAGGGGATGTGTATGGGAGATGCTATGAAGGAAGAAATGACAAAGTTGGCCAAGGGATTAGATACAGGGGGTGAATGAGAGAGAGAGGAGTTGAGGCTGACACAGGAATTTTTAAAACTGACAAGCAAAAACATATCCAAAGAGGACTACCAAGGTGATGAGGTTACTCCAAGCCATTCTATGTAAGAATCAAAAGAAGGAACTAGAAATGCTTAGACTGGAGTGTACATGATAGCAGCTTTTAGGTATTTGGAAGAGGGAGAAGAGTGACTTTGCTTGACCTGCATGCCCCAGAAGGCAAAACTAGGAGCAATGCTGGGAGTTTTAGAATGGGAACATTCAGCTCAATTGTAAACTATACTCAAATGATTAGAGATGTCCAAAAATGGAATGTGATATCTCAGGAGGTAACAGCTTACCCATTATTAGAGATACTCAAGGGGAAACTTGACAGGAGGATGGTAGTGCCCTTTGTAATGATAGTACTTGTAGCATACTTATTAAGGATTAGTAGAATACTCAATATATGAATAATAACATGTTGTTGCTCAGTCACTTTCAGTCACGTGTGACTCTTGGTGACTCCATTTGGGATTTTCTTGGCAAAGAGACTGGAGTGGTTTGCCATTTCCTTCTCCAGCTCATTTTACAGTTGGGGAAACTGAGGCAAACAGGGTTAAGTGACTTGCCCAGGGTCACACAGCTAGTAAGTGTCAGAGGTCAGATCTGAACTCATGAAGATGAGTCTTCCTGAATCCAGGCCTGGCACTCTGTGCACTATGATGCCACCTAGCGGTCCTTGAATACTAACACAGAGCAGTGCAAATGGAGCTGCCATTTGGCTTTCACCTTGAAGGTGGAAACACCTTTTTCTTTAAAACTAATTGAACTTGGCTCTAGTCAATTTAGTCAAAAGAGTCTCATAAATTCAGTCAAAGATGATCTAGTAAATTCAGTTCGTTGATCACTTGACCAACAACAACTGCTCTATTAGGTGACAAAAACCAACTACAACTCTAGTTCATGTGTATGATGAACCATTCCATTATTGTTCCAGTGTTTTGTTTTGTTTTCTGCTCTAGATATTGACAGCCTATAGAAAGCATTTAATCCATAGCTTATCTATCACAGATCAAAGGCTAGAAGATTTAAGGCTAGAAGAGAACATAGAATTCACTCAGTATAACACCCTTATTTTATAAACTGAACCCCAGAGAAAGGAAGAAACTTCTTGTTCAAAGTCAAATACATGGTGAGTAGCTATGTCACAATTCGATCCCTGAACCTGGGACATCAAATTAATCACTCCTTATACCTCACAACACTGTTGCTTTCCACAATTTTCAGCGGCTTGCTGAGTGTACTAGAAGCCACTGAGGACCTGGACAAAATTCATGGGTTTTTAAAAGGACTATAGAAGATGGGAAAGGAAGAAGATGACCATAAGGATTATCTGGGTTCCTTGGGAGGTAGCTTGCATATGTGAAGACTGAAATATACATCAGAAAGAAGGGTTAGATTTTGGGAACGCTGGAAGGGTGGCTTCAAGGGGGATAAGGCCAGGAGATGGAGATTATTTCATTATCAAAGATCAGGGAGAAAGTAAACAAAAGGGGGGGCGGCAATGAAAGACAACGGTAAAAGGCAGATATAAGGAATTAGTAATATGATCTGCTATTTCATGTGAAGCAGAATGCTTCCTGGCCATTTTTGTTCATTACTCCTCCAAGGGAGGTTAGTGCTGTTCTCCATTTTTGACATGTGCAGTAACTGAGGTAAAGCCGCTTCCCTCAGGATATACAGTGGCCAGTGTGGTTTTAGGAAAATAGGTCAGCGTTCATCAAAATCACTTGAACGTGAATACGGAACAATAAACCTCTCTGTACCCTCTCTTACCAACTTGTGTTATTTTGTTGTTTGAGCGAAGACAATTGTTCTGCTAATGAATCAACATGTGTTTACTGAGCACCTACTCTGTGCCCGGCCCCCACTGTCATGGATGCTGGGTGGAGCTGGGAAAGGAGTATAATTCACGGCCTGGCTCTTTGTTAGTGAAATAGCATTGACATACATGAAACAATTGGCTAATGACAAAAGACAACACCCAATTAAGCGCTAAACTGTGGTACAGTTTATAAGCATGATAGGAATTCAGAGAAGGGAGCAATTAGTATGAGCTGGAATAAACATGGAGCTATTATGGAGGAGGGAAGGTTTTCTGGGGGGTTTTAAAGAGTTTGATTTGCATGGGTGGACAAGGGGCTGGGGAATATCAGGTAAGTAGAGGAGAACAAGAGCAAAGAATCAGACATTACCATAGGGGAGTAGCAAAAAGTACAGTCATCCCTTCCACATGGCAGGGATTATGGGAACAGCACCCCTGAGATCTGGAAAATCTGTGTAAAATTGTTTGACCCTCCCTTCTTACCAGGGAAAAAGTCTGATTTTTTTTTTCTTTTTTCTTTTACGGGGCATTTACAATACCTTATTGTAAAATTTGGGTTAAGCATTTGGTCATAGAACCTGTGGCCTTGAGGCCACATGTGGTATTCTAGATCCTTAAGTGGCACTAGTGGGTCTAGAAGGCCACAGGTAGACTCAAGGCCTGACGCTCCCCACTCCTGATCTATGTTATACAATCCTATACATGTATTTTATACATTTCTGAGTTTCTAAACTTCTTCTGTGTTGTCTGCT